>NW_001914909.1:62162-67742 GCF_000208925.1 Entamoeba histolytica HM-1:IMSS | reverse complement strand
CAAAAGATAAGAATTACACATATATTCCAGAGTATCAAATACCAAGTGATTATGATTATTTTCATATTACTACAAATAATACAATTTATGGTACAGAAATAAGAAAGGATATTGAATCACCTATTCCCCTTGTTGCAGATATGTCTTCTGATATTCTTTCAAAACCAATTGATATTTCTAAATATAGTTTAATCTATGCAGGTGCACAAAAGAATTGTGGAGCTGCTGGAGTTACTATTGTTATTATCAAGAAAGAAATATTAGGAAAAGTTCAACGAAAAATACCAATAATACTTGATTATCAAGTTCATATTCTAAATAATTCAATGTACAATACTCCTCCTGTAATATCGATCTTTACTGTTAATCAAACTCTAAAATATATTAAGAAAATAGGTGGTTTAAAAAAGATTCAAGAATTAAATGAAGAAAAAGCTCGATTGTTATATGCTGAAATTGATAGAAATAAAATCTTTAGAGGAACAGTACGTAAGAAAGATAGATCAATTATGAATGTTTGTTTTGTAATGGAAGAACAATATAAACAACTTGAAAATGAATTTTCTGAATATGCTTTACAAAAAGGAATAATTGGTATAAAAGGTCACCGCTCTGTTGGTGGATTTAGAGCATCAATTTATAATGCAGTTACAATAGAATCTGTTCAAGCATTAATTAAATGTATGCATGACTTTGAACAATTACATACTCATTAACTTAATTCGTTTCATATTAATCATTTCTTTTTTATCTAAATTTTATTATAATGTAATTTTCATATATTTTAATGGAGAAATATATACGAAAAATTTCTTAATCACCTCACAACTATCTTATATTACTTTAACATTAAAACTGATGGAATTTTCAATACACCTTTAACTATAATATGATATTGTTTATCCTCTTTAATATAAAATACTTTCTCATTGATTAATTTCTCAAGAAAATAAACAAATAAAATAATTATAAGACTTCAACATTTTGAAAAGTTATGTAGATGTTGTTTGTTTTAATAGTTTTGTTATTTCTTTGATTGAATTGTTTATTATTGTTTCATTTAGAGTTGGTTCTTCATTATTTTACTTCCTACTTCATTAGTTATATTGATCCGAGTTTTGAATATTTATTTTTATGTCATTAGTACCCTCTTAGCTTCATCATTTGTTACTTATCCTTTCACTTTGTTATTAATACTATTGATTGTAGTGTGACTTTTATAATCTTTTTCTTCTTTATTTCTCTTTATATCCTAATTTTAGCTTTTTATTCATTTTATCTTTTTCTTGTTTCTTTAGTTTTTATTTGCCTTCTTCATTTTCTTTTTAGTTATGGTATTTTTCTCTTATGATATCTTTTATCATTCCTTTTTACTTGTTTATTTAATTATGTATTGTATTATCTCTTTCCCCATTTCTTGTTATTCTTTCCTTTATAGTATTTTTCGGTTTTTCTTTTATTATTTCTTATTTTATCTATTAGTTGTTTATTTTTCTCTACTCCTTTCTCTTTATTCTTTCTACTAATTCTTCTTTTATTATATATTTATTATTCTTTTATCTTCTTCTTATCTTACTTCTTATTCTTCACTAAAGTCTTTCCCTTTTTATTTTCTTTATTCTTATTCGACATTCTTATTTTCTATACATTTACTTTCCTATTTTCTTTTATCTTATTTTTCTCTTATTTTCTTCTCTTGTTATTATTCTTTCTCATTCCTTTCAATATCTTCTTTTTTCTATTCTCTAGATTCATTACCACTTCTTTATTTCTTTCTTCATCCCTTTCTTCATTCATTTTCTATTATGTGTTATATAATTATTCTTCACTTTATTAGTTTTATATACTTCTTTTAATATTCTATTTTGCTTTTCCATTTTTCAATTTCCCTTTTATTCATCTAGATTTTATTTTTATCATAGTATTATTTTATAATATCTTCACTTTATCTGTTTTTTATTCATACTTCTTTTGTTTTTCTTATATTTTATCATTTTATCCTATTTTTAAATTCTTTTTGAAAAACTATGTTGTTATAAAAATTAAGTTATTCTTTTCCTTCATTGATGACTTTATAAATATGCCTCTGTCTCTTCAATAATAAAAGAAAAATGAAATGGCAAAGCGAATTAATAAGAAAAAATTTAATTAAAAGAAATTAATGTTTAGAACTGTCGACAACTCCGTCCTCATCTTCATCATAATCTCCGCCATCATAATCTCCGCCATCATAATCTCCATCATCATCCTGGAATCCACTTGAGTCGTCTGTGTATTCATCTGATTCATTTTGTTGGTCACCTGGTTTAACAAAATAATCTGAAACAATTTCATCTCTTGGAAGAACAACATCCTTAACGTAATTAACAAATTCATTGTTACCCATAACTAATTCATAAACAGGTGATGTTTCATCTTTATCTTCAACTGATTTAAGGGTAGTAATCATAATTTGGTTAGCAATTAACCAATAATCTGGTGCAATATTATTGACTTTTTTAATTTCAATGGCTTCTTTATCTTTTTCAATCATTCTTGTTAGCAATTTTCCTTCATCTAATAACTTTAATTTTAAACAATTAACTTGTCCATTTAAAACAGATGAAACAGTCATTTGAATTGTTTGTCTTACTACTGTACATAAATGGTCTCCATAAAAAACATCCATCATTGAACCAAGTACATTTTCTGTAACAATAGTATCATATACTTGTTGGAATCCACTTAATACAAGTGAAAGAATAATATAAACAAGATTATTTGTAATACTACCTACCTTTCTTGTAGTAAATACTTTTTCAAAATCACAGACATGTGGCATTAATGCCTTAAAAATACCAGGAAGGTTATTTAAAACACTATAAGTTAGAACTGTTGAACAAGCAAGAATATTACTAATAATTCTAAAGCATTGTTCTACTAAAAAGTCATTATCTGATTCAAAAACATATGTAATAAAGTCTTTTAAAATTGGTTCATTATTAAATCGTGTAATGAATTGCAATGCTGGTGAATCAACACTTGAAACTTTCCATAATACAACATTATGAATGAATGATGAAATATTTCCAATAGTATCAATTGATTTAGTTGTCATCAACGTTTCTAACATTCTTGCAACAAAGTTTCTTTCACATATCCAATTAATACATCCAGTTTTTCCATTGTCATCTTCTAATTTCATTATTTGAAGAATTGTTTCAAGTAATCCAGCAAGGTCTTGATGTGCCATAATTGTTTCTAAAATATTTTCATTTTTAATAAATAAGTCATAAACAACTGAACCATCTACTTGAACTAATGACATAAGAACTTGTCCTGCAGCACTCATTCTTGTTTCATTTTCACTTAATAATGCATCAAAAAGATAATTAACTAATTCCGAATTAATTCCAATAGCATCTACAACTTTTACTGGTTCATCCCCAAACATTGACGAACAAATAATATGGTATTTTGAACAAAGGTTTTTGTCCACATCTTCTGGAAAATCTTCAGTTGTGTATTGAAGAATTCTTTTTAAGTTATCTGGTTTAGAACAGAATTCAATAAGATCATTATTTGAACGAAGTTCTTGATTAAAATCTTCGTCGTCCATTAACTTTTCTAATGTACAATCTTCTTTTCCAAGAAGAATGTCAATAGGTGATTGTGTGGGTGGAAATTGAAACATCTTTGTCCAATAATTCATTCCCTTCAATGTGAGTTTCTTTACTGTTTTAATGTGTTTTTTTTTTACAAAATTGAATTACACCTCAACACAGAATCTAAAAAATTGGATCGATCAAGAAAAAACTTGAAGACAAATGGTTTTAAAAACAAACTATTTTCGTTTGGACTTATCAGTTCATTTGTTATTTTTGATTTCATTTTTTATTTTCATCAAATTTCTGCTCTCTTTGCTACTTGTATGGATCTTCTAATATCATTGGACCAGTTTTTTCCTTTTGGACCACAGTCATTTATCTCTTCTTCTATTCCATTTCGATATATTTAAATTTATGGTCCCTTTTTCAATATATTTTCGGGAAGTATCCATAACATCTCCAAACTTTTAAACTCTACAAAATATTTTAAAAGTTTTATTTTGGTTGTAGAATAAACAGCAACTGAAGTGCAACCACTTAGTACTTATTCCTGATTTTGTTTATCCTTTTCTTTTTGTAATAATGAAATTTACTTATCCAACAAACTTATAGAAGGAAAATATTACTCCTTAAAAAGAAAAAAAGAAATTCATAAAATTTCTTTTTAATTTGTAAATTTTATTACCCTGGTTTAAGGTTTTTTAATGGTTTAAAATATAATTTATCCAATTTATATCCCTTTACTCTTCTTTCTCCACACTTAATACTCTCAGACTTATTGTGGCTTTCTTTTAGTTATTTTATTATCCCATTTTATAAATACTAGAGTTTTTCATAGTATTTAGTTAAATCATTTTTTATAATTATTTGACTAACACTTAACTCATTCAGTCTTCTATTAACTCTCTTTAACCTACAATAACTCAAAGTGTCTTTTCATCTGAATATGTTTATGTTCAACAGAAAGTCAAATGAAAAGGTATGACTCATAAACTCAACTCGAAATGCTCATGAAAATGTTATGGACTACAGAAATGTTCAGGTTAAAAGAAGAAGCAGCAGGTCCAAAAGTGATGTGATTCAATCACTTATTTCATATACAAAATTAATAACAAGGTGTTATTTCAAGAATCTGAAACACAAACTTCAAAAATGGAAACATAGAAAAGAACTTCAAAATATTGAAAGAGGAATGTTCCTCTCTAAGCCAACACAGGAACAAAAAGCTGAAGAATTAATAGATTGCTTAAGGAAAAAAAGAAGTGAAACTGTTTTAAAAGAGTTAGAAAACAGCAAAGAAAATGATTGGATTAAAAATACCTTAAAAGGATTTAAGTTATTAAGACTTGCAAGTCAAATTGATAGTGTTGGAGTAGTGAGTTATATCATTGAACATTATCCGGAACGATTAAACTACCAAGATGTGTATGGGAAATCATGTCTTTTTTATGCTGTTGAACAAGAACAATGGAATACTGTGAAATATTTGATTAGTAAGAATATTAATTATTATATGGCAGATAAAAATGGAAACTCATTATTACATATTCTTGCAAAGATTAAAGCCAAAAAGGAATACGAGGTTATATATTTTGAATTAGTACAAAAGCTTATTTCTCATAGAAGGATAGTGAGAGGTAAAAATATACTTGGTGAAACACCATTGCATATTGCTTGTCTTAATAGTCACAAGAAATTGATTCAATTACTTATTGACAACAAATCATTAATACATTGTAAGACTGAAAAAGGATTAACTCCTTGGGACTATTGTCAATTTAGTGATAAGATTTGTATTGATCTATCTACAATGAATGACCCAGATGATGGCACACCAAATAGTGTCTCTCCATTTTCGAATGAATCATTTAGTGATAGTGAACAAAGTGGAGGAAATAAATTAAGTAAAGGTCAAGAGATGTTATCACCTCGTTATGTTTCAATAAAGAAAGGTCACGAAACACCTCTTGAAACAAAGAACACAAAAGAAATA
>NW_001914909.1:34297-62062 GCF_000208925.1 Entamoeba histolytica HM-1:IMSS | reverse complement strand
CAGCTTCTTTTTGTTTCTGTGATAATAAATATTTGATTAGTAAATTAGTCATGAACTAAACAAACTCTTTCTTGATATTCTTTAGCACGAAGTGACTTTAGTTCTTTTTGATAATCAAACCAATCTTTCTTATGTTCTTCTAATGTTTTTTCTTGTTTTGTTTTTTCAATTCTATTAACAATAGAATTGTCTTTAATAACTTTTCTAAGTTTTCTTAATTTCTCTTGATGAAATCCAACTTGTCCTATGTCCATTCCATTTGTCTTTTTTAAATTACTTGCTGGTGTATACACAATATTAACACTACGTAATTTGCATCCTTTAATACTTCTTGATTTGACTAATTGACAACAATCTTCCAATGCTTCGTCTGGAAGAGTTTCGATTGTGTCTCCATCTTTCATTCGGAGATAAACATGTGCTGATGATTCACTGTCAACATGAAACCATAAGTCATTAGGAAGTGCATATTTGATAAGTTCTTCATTCTCATATTTGTCAATTCCAACATAAACAAGATAATCCCCTCGAATCAAATAAGTAAAAACCATGTTGAACTATTCTACTTAACCCTTCTAAAATTTTAGTTTTTCTTATTTTTCTTAAAGAAAAGAAGTTTAAAAAATAATAGAGGAAAAAAGAATAATTTTATGAGAATTATTTGATGATGTACAGAATATTTGTTAATTAACTTTGATATGACTTATGGGGGTTTGAACTAAAAATAATCTTTTAATGTGTTTGATTGTGTTATTGAATTAATTAAATACAATGGATATTAAAAACTTAATAAGATGATATTTTAAATGTTGATTTTTTATTTTCATTCTTCCTACACTCTTTTTTGATTTGCACTGATTTATCTTAATATTTCTATAGATTTTTTAAGGTGGTTATGGGATAGTAATACATTAATTGGTTGTATTGAATCATTGATAATACTAACTAAAAATTAAGAAATTAAGTTTCAGTATATATTGATTTTCTACTTTATTCAGCTTATTTGAGATTATTTCATTCACTCTCTTAAAATTATTGTTTATGATGTACTTTTATATTTCTATATTCTCCTCTATTATCTCCTCCCTATTTTATTAGATATTTCATGTCATTATTCATTATATCTTTTACTAGTAGTTAAAATTGTAATTATAATGTTTTATTCTTTTACATTTCTTATCACCTCTTTATTGAATAATCTGTTTATTGTAATTATTTTATTCTATTAATTTGTCTTATTTTCTCTTAATGAATTTTATCCATTTCTACTTTATTAATAATTGTTGGTTTTATCTTTTTATCACATGTTATTGTTATGTCTTTTATTATTATTTGTTTTATATTCTTTACAAATGTCTTTTCTTTTATTGATTATTTCATATTTCAATACATTGATTATTTCTTTATTTTCTATTCTTTTTCATTTTTATCTTTTTCATTTTTACTGTTGTTTATTTTCATTATATTCTCTTGTTTTATTCTCCATTCTTCATTATATTTATTTTATATTTCATTTTAGTTATTCACATCATTTGATTATTCATTTATTATTTCATATTTAATTTATTTGTTCTTATTTACAATATAATTTATTATTATTTATTTATTCATTTCTTGTTATTTTATCATTACAAATAATACATCATCTATCATTTAATGTATTTATTAATTTGTTCATTTCATACAAATGTGTTATTTTCTTTCATTAATTCCAATGTTTATATTCACTTCTTTTTATATTATTATTCTTCATTATTTATTTGTTATTTTCTTATCATTTCATTATCATTGTATTTAATTAATTGATTATTCACTTTATTCATTTTCATTTATTAATATATTTCATTATATTTATTCTTTCATTATTTTATTAATTTAGTTGATTCATTCTTATTTTGTATAATTTGATATATTTCATTACATTCATTTTTATTATTTCTTTTACAGTATGATTTATACAATCTCTTCAACATTCAATTCAAATTCATTTTCAACATTTCTCATATTTCATTCTCTCTTATTCATAGTTCATTATTGCTATAATCATTTCAAAGGTATATTCATCTCTTATTGACACTATTCCATCTCATAATGCTTCTTTATTAATTTTATTTATTATTATAGTACTAATAAAATATTACTTGAATTATTATAAATATGTTGACATTCAACTGACTCTCTTTTTATTATAAGTATAATTCAATGAATATATTAATACTTATTTCATTATGGTTTCTAATAACCAAATCATTGCCCGTGACTTAAACGTGTTTTTTGGTGCAAAATTGTTGTGAGTTAATTGGTTATTATTTTTGTTTCTCAAATACAAAAGCATATCCATCTTATTTTTAATATAAAAGTTAATTTATCTCATTAAGTTATTATCTCAATGGCAAAAGTATTGTATAAAATGATTAAAAATTGTTAGTCAATTTATTATTTTATTATATTGATTTAATACCTTAACATAGACTTTTTATTTCATAAAAATTGATGAAGAAAGTTATAAAAAAGTGAAATAATTATAATAATCTGTTAATGATAAGAAATGTTGTTAAGCAATAAAGAAAATGAATCCTTATATTCAAGTTGATGCAACTAGTCCCATACAACTTCCAAAGAAAATTGTTATTTGTGGATGTCCATATAGTGGTAAAACTTCATTAATACGCAGGTTTTTATGTAATTCTTTTGTCGAAGAATATTCTGTTTGTAAAAGTATTTATTTTAATCAAAAAATAAAGAACAAAACGTTTAAATTATTATAGAAGACAAATGGTATTGATGTTATTCCAAGTTCAATATTTTTTGGTGAAGTTATTATCCATTATAATATTTGGGATTTTCCTAATTGGGAGATTAATAAAGATATAGTTAATAGATATATGAGTAAAACAGATGCTGCAGTTATTGTTTTTGATAATAGTATTGAGTCATATCACTATTGTCTTAAATGGATTGATGTTCTTCACCAAATTTATCCTGACACACGAATATTTGCAATACAAAATAAATATGACTTAATAAAGAAATATGATAGTAATTGGATTATTCAATGCATAAATGAATTGAAACAAAAAGAAGTACCATATTATCAAGTAAGTTCTAAAAGTGGATATAATGTTAAGAATTGTTTTAATGAAATATTAAAGAAATTATTTGATATATCAACAACAACACCATTAATAGATCCATTAGAGACTCAAGAAGTACCAGAAAAGAAATATTATTGTAAGAATTGGTTTTGTTCTTATCAGCAATTATAAATGAAAGAAATTAAAATATAAAATAAGATTAAATTAATAATAAATAATTTAAATATTAAATTATCAAAGTTCATATTCAAAAGCAATAATTCTTTTTAATTTAAATTGTGTAGGATTTGGAATAAAGAAATAAGCATCATCTCCATGTAGAATTTTTCTTTCAGTTTTATAATAAGTAGAATAATTAGTACTAAAATAACCAGTAACTTTTTTTGATTCTTCATCAAATTTAAGAGTAAAACCACATTCTATATGATAAAAGAAATTATTATCATCTAATTTACTTATAATTCCATATTTTCTTATTACTTTCATAGGAACTTTAGATGGATTAACAAGAGTAAATAAAAATGATTGATCATCATCAAGATATATTCTTTCTGTAATATTTAATTCAATTCTTTTATGACATACACCAAAGATAAAACCTTTATCAGTAAAAAATAATAAACAAATTCTTTTATTTGTATTTGCATTTTTAGTAAGAATAAGTTTATGAAGACTATCTTTTTCTATTCCATTTATTTTACTATCGTATAATAAATATAATTTATCTCTTTTTATCCATTGACTTAATTTTTTAAATCCAACTATTCCAATTCCATCAAATTGTAATGAATCAATTAAATAAAGATTATTTCCATCAATTGATGTGTCAAGTATTTTAATAAAATAGCAATCTTCTTTTATTTCTATTGTTTGATTCTTTTCTTGTTTAATTTCTGGTGATAAATTATCTTTATTTTTTAAAATAATTGGTTCATTTAATGAATTGTTGACTGTCAAATTTATTGATGATTGAGTTATTTTCATTTCAGTTTCTGGTTGTTCTAACACATTTTCTTTTTGACTGTCATCATTTTTAATTAATTGTAAATCTACTACTTTTCTTTTTAAAGGTGGTTTATCACAAACCTCATTTAAGTTATTTATTTCTTCTTTTAAATATTTAATTTCTTCTTTTAATGCAATAATTTCTTGAACTTTTTGTTCTAATGTTGCATATCTTCCATAAAATACACCAACAAATGTTTTTAATTCTTCAAATTGTTTTTTTAATTCTGTTATATCATTTTGACTATCAGATGAGATGTTCATAGAAATTATTAAATAAATAAAAAATTGAGTTTTTCTATTTTTTTTTATTTCTTTTTGTTATTTAAATAAATAAAACAAAGAAATGATTGAAATAATAATTAACAAATAAATCAATCAATTGATTAAATTAAAAGTGAACGATTAGAATTCATTAATCCAATAAACTGTTGTTGAATAAAATATTGTGGTAATATATTAATGATAACGAAACAACTTTTAATAATTTCTTTAAGGATAGGAATCATTTGATCAATATAAATAGTTCTATTTGTTGTAAATTCAACAAGATATTCACTAAATAAAGAAATAACTTCATAATAAATATTATTCATAATTTTTCTTAATATATTTGATTGTAATGATTGAATTCTTATTAAACATGAATCTATTTGATCAAATTTCATTGGGAAAATACCTATTTCATTCATTTGATTAAGTGTTCCATCAATGTCAAGATTATAACATGAACCATAAATTCCATAAACTCTAACAAGAATAAAGAAATCATTCTTAATAATAGGATCTGTAACTCTTGATAATACTGATTCTGTTACAATACTTAATTCATTAACAACATTCATTCTACCAATTTGATCATTTAACATAACAGCAGTTTTTTCATTAATAATTTTAAGATATTCATTCATATCACCAACCATACTATTAACCATCATAGCAACCTCTGGTTTTTCTAATCTAGCTTGTTTAGTGATTGTATCAATAACTTCTGGATTATTACCAACTTGATCTGTACTTAATAATTCAGACTTTCCAAGTTCCATAATAATTTTAATAGTAGCTTCTCTATTATAAGGAGTTCCAAGTAAATTAATTAATGCAATAACTGTACTTTGAGGAGGATTATAAGTACTAATAAATTGATAAATAAATTTATTAAAATTGAATGTTTTATTCGATTCTATTAATGGTTTCTTTAATAATAAATCAAATGTTTTTGCTGTAGATTGTTGAATTAAATTGTGATGAATACACAATGAAGAAATAAGTAATACTGCAGAAATACATTGATAATCAAGTTCTTGTTCTTTAAGAATTAGTGTTAAAGCATCTTGATAATGATGAATAATACAAAATAAATAAGAATATTTCATTGGAATAATTTTTGAAATAGAATCTTCAAATTCTTTTATTTTTTGAATATTATGTTGATATAAAACAAAGTTATACCAAATATAATCATCTAATGAATATTTTATTATTGAATCTACTTCATGATATTTTCCAGATATATCAATATTTGCTATTAAATTACAATATAATAATCCATAATAATCTTTTGATATTTCAAATTCAGGAATATATTTAACTGTATCATCCCGTTGTTTAGAATTTAAATAATAATTATTATTAATATACATTCTTAAAATATCTATTAATCCTTGTGGTAAATATGATTCATCTATTCCATCAAGATAATTTAATAACTCATTTTTTAATCCTCCTCTAATTAATAAATAAATTACTGCATTACATCTTTTTTTTAATATACTATTATCTTGAAAATTTGTTACTAATAGTTAATTAATTTAATTCTTCCTTTTATTAATTATATTATTTAACAAACTTCCAAGTTGCATTAATAATTGATCTGCAAGATCATTTAATCGTGTTATTTTTTGTATAAATGATATTTCTTTATCACCAAATAATAAATCAACAAATAATAATTCTAAAAATTCTATTGATGAACGAACTTCACAATTATTAATATTTAATTGATCATTAATAATACTTGTTGAAAGACGAAGTACTTGAGATTGTTCAATAGAGTCAAGAGGAATTTTTTGATTTAATATATTACCTAAACCATGAATATATTGAACTGCAAGAGATAAACTTTGATTAGAAGAAAAAAGAGAAATGACATTATCATAATTTATATTATCAAGATCATTAATCATTTCAGTTAATGAATTCATTATTGTCGGTGGAAAAGTAATTTGAGGTAATTCAATATTTATTCCTTCTATTACTTCATTTGTTTCATGAATAGAATAAAATGACTTTTGAGTAACATTTGCAATAATATCATTACATAAATTATTGTACTGACTAATAAAATATTGTGATGGCGTTGTTCCATTCATTATATCTTCTAATCCTCTTGACACTTTTGTAATTTTAAGTGATCGAACTAAATCAATAAATTTTGTAATTCTTTTATTTGGCTTTATTTTTTTATCTTGTGGAATTTCTCTTTTTGTTCTTTTTTTTAAAGAAGATAATCCTTGGTCCATTACTGGATCAATTTGATTCTTTTGTTCAAATATAAGAAAATCATCTAATAGTGACTCCATTCTTTCTTTTCAATTTCTAAGTTTTTTTTTATTTTTCTTTTTTCTTTGTTATATTTTTATTACTAATTAAACTATTTAAAAATATTAAAAATAATTTAAAAATTGAAATTAATAACATTAATTTATATAATTATTAAAAAAAAGGGTTTTTTCATTATATCTTTGTTAAATAAAACAAAAAAAAATACACCAAAAAGTTATTTTATTATCTAAGTCTTCTAGCTTCTCTTTCAGCTTCAAGAAGAGTAAGAATATCTCCAACTCTAATTGGTCCTTTAACATTTCTTAAAATTTGTCTATTTTCTCCTATAATATCACATCTAACTTGTAATACACCTCCTCGTGAACCAGTACGACCGAGAATTTCAGTAACTTGAGCATAAATAACTGGGGTTTCGGCAACTTGGGTTGACATGAGTAGTTTGACAAAATTAAGTTCTTCTTTTTTTTTTAATTTCTTTTTGAGAATTTTAAAAAATTTTAATAACTAGTAAGATATAAATGTATCTTCAAATCAATTTATATGAGTGAAGATAATAACGAAATCCCTTGTTATATTCCAAAAGATAAAAGAAAAATTCCAGAAAAAAGAAATCAATCTTCGTTCGCTCCACCACCTAAACGTGAATTATTACCAGTAGAATTTGATTGTAAATTAAATAAAGAAGAATTAGAACAAATTAAAGAACATTATAGAGGTAATAATAAAGAAAGTAATACAATTATCAAACCAAGTGAAAAATTTAAAGTTATGAAAATTAATGATTTGTTAATGACAAAAGAAGAAGAAGATACAACAACTGACCCAAATGATTTATATAATAATCCTATTGATTTTCAACCATTACTTGGTCGTGGGAATTGTGGTGGATTAGATAGGGTTGTTAACCCAAATAAAATTAATCAAGAAAAAGGAGAAAGTTACAATGGATTAAACACAATAAATAAGATTAAAACTAAACCACTTAATCAAATGAATGAAAATGATTGGAGAATTATAAGAGAAAATTTAAATATTTTTGTTAATAATAATGAGGTAATTAAACCATTAAGAAAATGGGATGATATGAATGTATGTGATGACTTATTACTACTTATTAAAAATATATATGAAAATCCAACTCCTATTCAATGTGCATCAATACCAATTGCATTAAAAATGAGAGATTTAATCGCATTAGCAGAAACAGGTACTGGAAAGACTTTTGCTTATCTTATTCCACTTATTCAATTTGTTTTAAAACTTCCAAAATTAACAGAAGAAACTTCTGCAAGTGGTCCTTATGCTTTAGTCTTAGCTCCAACTAGAGAGCTTGCACTTCAAATACAAAAAGAAACACTTAAGCTAGCAACACCATTTGGATTAAGGGTGTGTTGTTGTATTGGTGGAGAACCAATGCAACCCCAAATTGAAGAATTGTCTAATGGAGCTGAAATTGTTGTAGCTGCACCTGGAAGACTAAAAGACTTACTGAACCAATCATATTTAGTTTTAGGTCAATGTTATTTTGTTGTTTTAGATGAAGCTGATAAAATGATAGATTTAGGTCTTGACGTTCAAGTGAGATATATTTTTTCAGAACTTCCTTCCGTAAAAGATGGTTCAACAGAAGAAATTATTTCTATGGAAAAAGAAAATGCTAGTGGTAATCCATCAACAAGAACAACTCTTATGTATTCTGCTACAATGCCAAGCACTCTTGAAAAAATAACCAATGAATATTTAAGAAGACCAATCACAATTTCTATTGGAAAAACAGGAAATGTTGCAGAGAATGTCAAGCAAAATATACTATGGGTTGAAGATAATATGAAGAAAAGAAAGTTAATTCAAGTCATTAAATCAAGTTCACCTCCAACAATAGTTTTTGTTAATCAACAAAAAACTGTTGAAGAAATCTGTCTATTATTAGAAAAAGAAAAAATAAATTGTATTGGCATCCATGGTGGAAAAAGACAAATAGAACGTACTGATGCATTAGATGGATTTAAAAGAAAGAAATATTCAGTTATGGTAGCAACAAATATTCTATCACGTGGAATTGATATTGAAAGTGTGGCAAATGTCATAAACTATGAAATGCCACAAAAAATTGAAGAATATACACATAGAGTAGGAAGAACTGGAAGAGCAGGAAAAGGGGGAAATGCAATCACCTTTATAAATGAAAATGATGGAAAGGAAGTTTTAAATCAACTTAGACAAATTTTAGTACAAAGTAGAAATTCAATTCCTAAAGAACTTGACTCTTTCTTAAAAAAGAATGAAATAATTTATTAATAAAACTAATCTTTCCCTTTTTTCAAGATTTATGAAGAATGACTTTTTTCAAAATAATAGATTTTATTTAATATATTATAAATATAGTTAAAAATAATTACTTACAAAAACTAAAAAACAATCATAGAATATATGGCTTTAGAAACACAAGAGAAAAAACTAATCCTCAAATCTCAATTCGTTGAAATCCAACAAGCATTTTTAGAAGATAAAAAAAGAATAGAATATAAAACAAAATGCTTACAAAACGAAACCGAATTAAAATTAACAGAGTTGAAGAATGAGATTATGTACTGGAACAAAAAACAACTTGAAGAGTTACAAGATAGAAAAGAATCTATAGAACAAGAAATCTCAAAGTATATGACTAAGTTATCAACCGATAACCAAAACTCTACAGAAAATCTATGTACTTATTATATAAATGATAGAAACAGTAAAATTGAAAAATTTATTAAAGAAAAAGATTCGATCAAAATAATATTTGAAGACACTGAATATGTTGTTGAAACAAGTATTATTGAACAAATTCCTTTTCTTGCTCATTTAGCAAGTGAGTCAACTGATGAAAATGAGTTATATATATTTAGAAGTGGAAAATATTTTAATTATATCAAAGAGTATGTTTTATCTAAACAGTTAGTAATTAATGAAACTACAACACAAGCTGAGCTCAAAAAAATTGCAAAAGAATTTCAGTATTATGAACTTCCATGGAAACAAATTAATGAATTTATTTCGTGTATCTACAATATTCAAAATATATCAACTCATGGAATTAACTATACTATTAAAGATAATGTAATCCATCCAACAGACAATGGATGTTCATTTATTCAATTTGATAAAGACATTATAGGTATTAAGGTAAAAGTATTAAACATTGGTAATTACATTGACTCTTCTTGTTTATCAATTGGATATTGTCCTTTTATAACTAAAATACCATATTTAGGACAAGATGGCTATTTTCTTAAAAAGAATGGAGAAATTAAAACTTCTCTTAATGGAGTTTCATCTTCCTTTAATTTTTGTTACGAAATAAAAACAAATGATTCTATTAAATGTGTTTTAAATGACATGGAAAGAATGTTATTCTTTCAAATTAATGAAAATGAATCTTCAATAGAATTTGTAGATACAAATATTAAATTGTATCCAACAATTATTATGAATGGTGTTGATCAACAAATAGAAGTTGAAACAATTTACACTCCAATTCTTTAATCCATTCTTGATTTATGTTATTTATTTTTTAATAGTTTGATTAAAATAATAGAAATATTATAAATTATAACAAAAACAAATAATAAATAAGTGGTAAAAATTGAAAAAAGAAAATAAGTAAAAACCCTTTTTTCACTAAAAAGTCATATTTTATCACTTATGGGAATTGAACCAGCATTAGAAGCTATTGCTAGAAAATACAATTGTGATAAAATGATTTGCAGAAGATGTTATGCTAGACTTCCACTTAGAGCTACCACTTGTAGAAAGAAGAAATGTGGACATTCTGGAGACCTTAGACCAAAGAAGAAGATCCAATCAAAGAAATAAATTTGTTCCAGTTATTATCATTATGGAATGGTTTTTATGATATTCTTTTTTTGTTTCTTCTTTTTTCTTTTCCTATTGTAAATCTTAATAATACTACTACTTATCTTTTGTTTTATGAGTAAACAACAATTAAATTTATTAAGACAATATCCTACCTATAAAAAATTATATGCAATGCAAGAAAAAATTGACCAAATGGAAAATGATGAAGTTCCTTTCAATGATATTTGTTCTAATGTTGATTCCTTTTTTGAAAAAGGAGTGATTATAAAAAGTATTATACAAATAGAACACCCAGCAGAGGCAGCTATGAAAGGAGGTAAAAATTTAGATCATCCTAAACCAATACTCAATGATGACGTTGATTTGCTTTGGAATTCAATGAAAAAAGGAAATGTTTTAGAGCTAGATGAATACCAAAATTCAATGAAAAAAGACGAAGACATTTATATCAAAAATGACAATTTCCCACCAATTGATAAAGAAAAAGTAAATGAAGAAATTACAAAACTAATAATCCCTTCAGCAATTCATTTTAATCCTCATGTTCTTGAAGTTTGTAATACGTTTAAACAAAAAATTTTTACAACAAATGATTTAGCTGATGCAGTTCTTTCAGTACTTGGACATTGATTTATATATAACTGACTGTTCATTACGTTTAAGGTTTTTTCTTTATTAATTTTTTAAGAAAAGACAAAGAGAGAAATGACAATTACAAACACGATGAAAAAAGTAAAAGAAGAATAAAATCAATTAGAAAAACCCTTTTCACAGATTTTAGTCAAGATTTAATGATGAAATAAACTATTTTTAATAAGAAAATAAGAAATAATAAAAAGAAAAAATAAAGGAAAAACAGAAGAAGAAAAAAGAATAATAAGATGGTGAAAAAAAAAAGAATCTTTGCAGAACTGAATAATCCAAAAATTATGTCAGTTGATTTAAGACAAATCTTATCTGATTTGGCTAATAGTAAAAAGCTCATTGAAGGTACTCTTTCAAAACTTAGACTTGCTTCAAAGAATGGTGATGCTAAATTATACAAACAAAAACAAACTGAACTAAAAAATGAAATGGAACAATTCCAATCAATTCTTGAACGTGCAAGTAGTGTCTCTGAAGATGTTATTGAAGACTATCCAGAACTTAATTATAATGCCAAAGTTGCTCAATACTTTTCATTTACTTCAAATATCCAAAATAATATTGCTCCTCCACCTCAACAACAATCAATTGGTAATGCTGAAAATGAACCATTAATTGGTTATGATGATGAAGCTCGTTTACAAGACCAAAGTAATTTAGTAACTGAAATGTATGCTGATAATACTCAAGAAATTAGTGATATTGTAACTAAAATGAAAGATTTAAATGTCGGATTTACCAAATTACATTCATTAACAGAAGTACAACAAGCTCAAATTGATAACATAGAAGCAAATGTTCTTACTACTGATGAAAAAGTTGCTGATGGTGTTGATGAAATAAGTCAAGCACAAGTTTATCAAAAGAAAGCTAGTAAAAAATTATGGATTATCCTTTGTGTTGCAGGAGGAATTGTTATTGTTCTTGGAGCAATTGTAACTCTTGTATGCATCCTTAAATTCTCTGGAAAGAAAAATGATTAAAACAATGTTTTTTGGATGAACCTAAATTTATATTTTATAATATTAACATAAAACAAAAATAATAAAAAGCAATGAAAGAATTAAATGATATCTTCAAAGTGTTTATCAGTTCTAATTACTGTTTGTTTATAATTTTTTCCTAAAGTTGATTGAACAAATTTAACAGTATCAGATAATATCGTTTCATTTGTTTGAATTTGTTGTAACTGATTTAATTTGATTTGGTGTTCTTGTTTAGTTAAAAGAATAAATTCAGATGCATGCATCTCAACAAAATAAGGTACTTTTGGTAAACAACATAATCTTAATTTCTCTAAATCAGTTGGAAGTTCATTAACAATATTTGATAGCATTGTCATGTTAATTACTGCTTCTGGACTTTCATCTTCAATTCTTGCTATTTTATCTCTTAATAAATAAAGTTTTTTAAATGTATCAAATTGAGTCTTTTTAATCCAACTTCTTCTTGCCACTCGTTCTATAACATCATCTGAACAAACTGTAGGTCTAAATAGACGAAGACATAGTTCATTTGATTTATTTAATACTTCTTCTAATACACCAGCATCAATACATTCATTTCTTAATTGATCAATAATATAAAGAAGATAATGAGTATCTCCTCTTGCATATTCAATCATTTCTTTTGTTAATGGACGCAATCTCCAATCAGCTAATTGATATTTCTTATCAGCATCTACATTACAATATTTTTGTAAAAGATATTTTAATGAAAAATGTTGTAATTTTAATGCTCGTGCACATTGACCTGAATCAATACAATTTACAACATATAGACCAAAGTTATATGATAACCAAATCATATCAAAATCACATCCATGAAATACTTTCTCAATATTTGGGTTTGTAAAAGGATCATTTAATAATGTTATTGAATCTCTTAATGTAATTGTATCAATAATATAATCACTTGATCGTGTACTAATTTGTAATAAACATACAAATCCATAATAAGAATGTTCACTATGATGTTCTACATCAACAGCAAATTGATTGACATGATTTAATGATACAATCATTTCTTGAAGAAGTTCTAATGTGTTAACATAAATCAATGGTGTTTTCTCAAATGATAAAGGAGGTTGTGGAGTACATTTTTCTAATTGCCAATCCATTTGTTTTAATTCATGAATTTCATTAATATAAGGATGAGGTTGTGCATCAACAGGATATTTTGAATGATACTTTTTAATACATTTTGGTTTATATTCAACACTAAAATTATCTGGTTTATCAGTAAAATTTAATTGTGGTTTGTTTATAACTAGTGGCTTATCATCAAACTGATTTTTTGTTAATTCTAAGGTTTCTTCTATCTCAACAGCTTCAAGTAAAAAATCAACTACATGAGTCACAACATCAATATCATTTGGACGTTCTTTCTCATTATTAGTTAGTTTACTATGAAGTTTAGGATGAATGTCATTAAACATTTTTAATGTTTGATTAATTTCATTTAGTGCAGTGTCAACAGATTGACTAAATTCTTTATATGACATCATTTCAATATATCTATTTCCTGTTGCAAATGACTTTGTTGAACGAGCAGTCTCAACAGCATATTTTTTAATACTTTCACAAAATGAATCAACAATTTCTGATTGTTTTTTCATTGGCTTATTTTATGTTTTATTAGTTTTTTTTAATTAAAACCCTTGTTTGCGTTATAAAAATTTGATTTTAATAACAAAAATCAATTAAAATGTCATTTGTTCAACCACTTCAGCACTGTTTAATGGTCTTTTTCTTCGATCACGAATTGCTTGAAATGTTGTACGAATAACAATGAATAGAACCGTTGCTAATACAAAAAGAGGAAGGAAGATCATTCCTGGAAGTACTTCTCTTGTGATTTCATTTTCTTTTACTTCTACAAAAACAGGTTTACCTAATGTTAGTGATATGAAAAGACAAATAACAATTGATGTGATAGTCATTTAATTTATATTTCTGTTTATTCCGTCGATTTTTTAGATTTTTGTATTTTATTTTTGTAATATATAACAATAATTTACAAAAATATATTTTTGTTGAGTTTCATTCAAATCAAAAACTCCAGCAAAAAAATAGAAAAAGTTCAGAAGAAGAATTACCAAAACAAATTCTGTCATACTTTAAATTTATATCGTTCATCTCATAAAACCATATCACCTAGTCTGACAATGAAAAACGAAAAGAGTTGCGATTCAAATGTTACTAATGCAGAAGAAGAAATTAAAAGACAATTAAATGAATTTGAACAAGTACTTCTTCAATCTCTTAAAGCTCAATTTAGCCCTTTATTTGTTCCATCAAATACAGACACTATGAATGTCTCTATTAATAAAATGTATTTATAATTGATTCTTTATTAAAAGAGAAAGTCATTCTTGTTTTTTGTTTAGTCAAAAATTAAATTGTTTTTGTCATGGAGAGATACATTTGCTGTCATTTGATAAATTTAGTATTATTACTTTAAAAATAAATCAAACATTATTTTCTTCTTGTATTTATAAAAATAAAAATACCTTAATTCTCTCTCAAAGAAAATATTTATTCTTTGAAAAATATCAGAAATTCTTCATTATCACTATTGTTACATATTTTTCTTTATTATCTAACTCTTTTACAAGAAAGAAACTTAGTTCTCTTGTTGCTCAAGCAATAAACAAAATTATAAATAATAACAAACATTAGTTTTGTTATTGTTATGACTTGAAAAGTCATATGAAGCTATTCTGAAAAGGTTTAGTTATATTTGAGAATATTATAATAACAAGACATTTATTGTCTGTTTAACAAATTGAATATTTCTCTATGAAAGAAGAAATTAAATCAAGAGAACCTATATATGAAATACTACAAACTATGGAAGATAAAGAATCAATTAAGATAGTTAAAACACAAAATAAATTTATCACTAAATTTTCACAAAAAAAAAATGTTATTATTATTATTTTTGAAATTAAAGTTATTCATTACATTCAATAAAAAGATAAATGTCAAGTGTTTGATTTATCATTACTTATTAAATTATTATCAATTGTAGAAATTGTTTATTTATTTTGTAAATGGTAAGACATATTAGAACTCATTCAAATTAGCTGTACACTTATTAGAATATTTCATTTGACACATTTAGAAATGAAATAATAACAATTGTTTTAGACAGCACATTAAATAAAAATGAACATCTAAATTACATTGGTTGAAGGGGTGTGGTGTTTAATTTCTCATAAGAAATCCAATGCTCTCTTGTTTTTTCATTCCAAACAAACAAGCGAGATTCTTTTAAGACTTGTCTTGAATCAGATAAAAGATCATCTAATTTCAATTCAAGATGAAAAGACCTTCTAACAAGTTCAAAGTGTTGAAGTAAAGGAGAAGATGCAATTATTTTTAATAAAGGAAATAATTGTTCTATTTGATTACAATAATGTTTAATGATGATATTCCATCCAAATAGATTAGTTTTTACTTCCCATAAAGTAAGAATTTGAGAATAAATAAAACTTATTCGAACGACCATTTCAACTACATCCCCATTCTCATAAAAGTCTTTTGCTTTTAAACATAAATGGTTGAAATATCCAATTACTTCTGATTCATTAAAAGTATTAATTTGAGATAATCCACGAGTAAGAGGAGATAGACATTCATTTGTTATTGAACAAAGGTTTTGAAGAGAAGTACCTGACTTAAATATATCTGTAAGAAGTTGTGAGTCAATTGGAATTTTTTTATTTTTCAGAAAAAATAAAGGAAGAGAGTTTGATTTTATAAGCTTCTTTTCTGAACTAGAGGTTATTGGTTTTGGTAAGTTTTTAATTTTAATGGAAAGGTCATTTAATGAATAAATTCTAGGTATTGTAGTTATGTCTTTTGTTGAAAGAGGGACTAATTTACTTATAACCCAATATGATGTTTCAGTAGAGGTTTTAATTTGTACAACATCTCTTTGTCTTGTTCTTCCTTTTCTAATACATCTTCCATTTCGAATAATAGTTCCAGTAATTCCATTTGTTTTAATTATTTTTTGTGAAAGATGAATGGTTTGAGAAGAGATTATAGTGCAGAGGTATTGTTTGTAAGGACGAATAGACCAAGTGACTTCTTGGTTGAGGAACAAAGAAGACATAGAAATAGAAAATGCATAGTTTCAAAGTCAATTTTCGAGGTAGTTTGATTTGTAATAAATTAAATAATTAATAAATTAAAGAATTAATAATTCACTAATGATAAAAAAAAAACAAAGAAAAACTAAAAAGAAAAAAAAACAATGGATGACCAGTTTGATGAATTTGGGAATTACATTGGGAATGACCAAGTTATAGAAGAACAACCTCATGAGGATGATATGGATAATAATAATGAAGATGAATTGAACAGGAATGAAGATAGAAAAAACCAAATTGTTTTACATGAAGATAAACAATATTATCAAACAGCAGAAGAAATTTATGGTAGTGATGTTGAAGTATTATATAGAAATGAAGATGAACAAAGCATTACAGAAGGTATAATACCAGTAGAGAAAAATAAGAAAATACAAAGAGAATATAAAACAAATCCAACAAGTAAATATGATTTTGAATATATTTCAGAACAAATGAATAATATAGATAAGATTAGAAATATTGCAGTAATAGGATCATTACATCATGGGAAAACACAACTGATTGATTTATTATTTAGATATTCACATGATAAAAGTATTGATGTTGATAAAATAACAACAAATTATATGGATATAAGAAATGATGAACAAGAATTAAAAATATCAATTAAATCTAGTCAAATAAGTTTATGTATTCCTTCAAAGAAAAATGGATATTATTTATGTAATATCATTGATACTCCTGGACATTCAGATTTTATTGATGAAGTTATTGTTGGTCTTTCATTAGCCGATAATGTTATTATCACAATTGATTGTGCTGAAGGTGTTTTATTAACAACAAAACATTTAATTGAAATAGTAGCACAACAACATCTTCCATTAATTGTTGTTATAACCAAAATAGATAGACTAATCATTGATTTAAAATTACCTCCAGAAGATAGTTATTGTAAAATAAGAAATATTATTTGTGAAGTTAATGAAATATTACATAAATATCAAATGAAATTAATATCACCAGAAAATAATACTGTTTTATTTGAATCATCAATATTTGGATGTCTCTTTTCATTAAATAGTTTTTCAGAAAAATATATTCCAAAAACAACAAAAGGAACATTAGAACAACGAATTCGTGGTGCAATTGGATTTGATAGTCAAATATTTGGTCAAAATATGTGGGGTGATAAATGGTTTGACCATCAAACACATACATTTAAAAGAATAAAAGGAAATGAAAAGAGGACATTTGTTGAATTTATATTAGAACCAATTTATAAAATTGTTGGAATGTGTGTTTCTAAAGAAGGGAAAGAATTAAAACAAGGATTAAAGAATTTTAATATTAGACTGGAAGGGAATGAAAGTGAACTAAATTTTATTCCATTATTAAGAACAGTATTTTATAAATTCTTTGGAGAAAGAAATTTAACAGGATTTGGAGATACTCTTCAAGAACTAATGACTCCTAAAGAAGCAGCACAAAAAGTAATAACAAAACTTTCAAATGATAAGATAGAAATGAAAGATATCATTAAAAAATGTGATAGAAATGGACCATTAGTTATGAGTATTATTCGATTATTACCAAATACAAGAAGTTCAGAAATGATTGGAGTTTGTAAAGTGTATAGTGGAACTATTCATGAAGGAGATAGTGTTAGAGTATTAGGAAATAATTATTCAGAAACAAATACAGAAGACATGAGAATTGAAGAAGTTTTAAGTGTTCAACTCGATATGGCACAATACAAAGTACCAATGAGACAAGGAATACCAGCAGGAAATATTTGTATTGTAACAGGAATTAATCAAATTATTAGTAAAAATGGGACAGTTGTAGATAAAAGTTTAACAGAAATTCAACACATTAGAAATATTGAAATACCAACACCATATATTAAAGTTGCAATTGAACCATTAAAACCATCAGAAAAAGAAATAATGATAGAATCTCTTTCAAAAGTAACACAAAGTTATCCAGGTTCAATGGTAAAATGTGAAGATAGTGGAGAATATATAATAACAGGATATGGAGAAATGTATTTAGATTGTATATTAAGAGATGTAAGAAATATGTTTACACCAATAGAAATTAAAGTTAGTGATCCATGTGTAATTTTTAATGAAACAGTGTCATGTTTGTCTCAAATGAAAAGTGTTGCACTTTCAACAAATCATAGAAATAGAATTGCTGTTATTATTGATCCATTAGATGAAAATACAATTAAAGGAATAGAAAAAGGAGAATTAAAAGAAGAGAAAGGAAGAGATGAAATATTATATAAGAAGTATCAATGGGATATTCTTGCATCAAAATCTCTTCTTTGTATTGGACCAGAAGAAAAAATTCCAAATGTATTATTAAATGATATTTTAGAAGAAGAAAAAAGGGAAAAAATAAATGAAATGAAAGAAGCATGTTGTATTGGATTTAAATGGGCAATGAGCTCAGGACCATTATGTGAAGAAGAAATGAGAAATTGTAGAGTAAGAATTATTGATGCTGAATTTGAAAGAAATGTTGATGAACAACAAGTTATTCAAGCATTAAGAAGATCAATTTATGCAGGAATTATTTTATCATCACCACAACTTTTAGAACCAATTTATGTTGTTGAAATTATTACTCCAGAAAATGCAATTAAAGGTATAACTAAAAGTATTAGTGATAGGCGTGGTTTTATTATTCAACAACAACCTCTTGAAGGCACTCCATTCCAACAAATTCATGGAAATATCCCATTAATAGAAATATTTGGATTTGAAACAGATATTAGAACATTTAGTAGAGGTCAGGCATTTGTTCAAAGTTGGTTTAGTCACTGGGGAAATGTTCCAGGTGATCCTTTAGACAAAGAAATTAAACCATTAAATTTACAACCAAATCCTCAACCTTATTTATCAAGAGAATTTATGATGAAAACAAGAAGAAGAAAAGGATTAGTTGATGATGTTGATACATCTAAATATTTTGATGAGGAAATGCTTTCAACAATGAGCCAAAATAATTTCATTTTTTGATTGGAAAAATTTTATTTAATGATGTTTATCAATTTTAACTTTATTTTTTTTTTTAAGTACTTCTCTAATTTAAAAGATTTATTGAAAAACTATAATATCTAAAAAGTATTACTTTATGTCAAGCACCTTTTGTCTTGAAGAAGAGAAAAACAGAATTATTACCATAATTGAAAAAGTCCCAGATTTAGTAACGGAAAATAAAAACTTATGTGAAGAAGTAAATTACTGGAAAAATAAATTTGTGACTCTCCAAGAAGAGGTAAACAATCATTACAATGCCGCTATTTACAATTATGAATTATGTATGAAGTATGAAACCAAAGTCACTGAATTAACTAAATCTTTACAAAATATGGATGCCAAAACTAAAGAAATGAGTGAAGAATATACCAAGAAAGAACAAAAAATGAATGAAGAATCTAACCAAAAGATAACAGAACTAAATAATAAAATCAATCAATTAGAAGAAAAGATTGTTCTCTTAAATGAAGAAAAAGAGAAACTTTTAGCAGACATTTCTAGTGCAAAAACAAGGGGTAAAGACCAAGAAGTAGAGTCAAAGGACCAATTCAGTGTTTTAGAGAGTAATGATAAAGAAAAACACACACCAATACAACAACAAAATGAACCAAAACAAGAAGAGATAACAAATGAAACAAATGAAAACACTCCAGAAGAAGCTAAAGAATTAGAAAAAATAGTAAACGAGAAAAAATCTAATGATGCTATGAAAATTATAGAAAAGCTTGGTGGTATTAAAGCACTTGCCAAAAATACAAACCTAAACAATATGTCTTGGTCTTACAACCCAAAAGAGGATGGACTTTTTGAAGTAATTATTTTTTGTAGTGACAAAAGTTGCTCTTTTATTGCAGTTTATAACTCACAAGAAATGAATGTAGAAGAAAACCAGCCATATTGCCAAACCAGTAACGATCATTTCTGCATTTTTGATTTACCAGCAGGAAGTTATGAAATCTTTGCATATAATGATGAGTCATTAGAGAATATTGGCTATTCAAAAATAACATTTAACTAAAAATTTTTAGTAAATTTAAGTTATGTTCTTTTTAATAAAAAAGCATTTAGATGTTGCATTATTATGATTAGACTTTATAAAAGTAATAAAGGAGTGACACTAACAATTTTTAATTCATCTTTCAAAAAATTAAATAATAATTCTAATAACTCTTTATTATTATTATATATAAAGGAAAACTAAGATATTAATATATTGTTAAAAAAATTTAAAATTCAAATAATAATATCTTAATTAGTATTTGTTTTCTTTAAGTCCATCCTTGAAGAAATAGAAAGTTGGATTAACTCCATCATGATACATAGCTACTGCAACCATACCATTATCAGTATCGCAAGATTCTCCTGAATAGAAAGAACAATCTTTGAAAGCTCCAATAACTTTCTTAACAAATGCAGTAGCATCTACTTTGAATTGATCAAGTTTTTCTGGATGATTTTGTTGAAGATAATCAGCCATTTTCTTCATATATCCTTTAATATGAGCCATATATTCAGTCTTTGTGAATGCTTGTTCAACTAAATGAGCATTATCAACAACATCAATAACCTTTTCAACATTAGCTTCTCCAGCTTCTCCTGCAGCTCCTTCTTCTGCATCTTCATCAGCATTACAAGCAATTCCAAAATCTTCTTCTTTTTTAACAACAAATTTAGCCTTAACGACATACATGCATCCCTCAACAGTTGGGTTAAATGAATCAGAGAACATTTCATCATCAGTGAAGATATCAGCAAATACAATCATTTCAGACTAATTGAATGATTATTATAAGACCTTTTTCCTTAAATATTTCCTTCCTTTATCCAACCCTCAGGGTTGTTTTTCTTTTTAAAATTTCCTGTTTATTCTTTTTATTTTTCGGGATTTTTCTTATTAGTAACCCTACTTTTATTTTTAGATATCTTTTTATTTGAATTTCACTTTAAAATGTTATACATAACTTAAATTTAATCACTGATATTTTTTAATTATTTTTATTTCAATTTCTATTCTTAACACAGGAAGTAACAAAAAAGTTTTGTGATTCAGATATTTGTATTTTAGTAATGATTTATTGTCATTAATTCACAATAACAAAGAATTTTCTTGATTATGTTTCTCAAATATAGAATTTTTTGTTGATTTTTTATAGAAAAATATTCTTTTTCTTATTTTGAATATAATATGGAATTATAAAAAAAATTTCACTTGTTTATGAATAAAATGAATAATGAAGTAAAGTTTATTTTTTTTGATTGTACTTTATAATCAAAGGAATATTTTTTTGTGTATTTAATTTTTAGTTATTAGTGAGTGTTATAAATATTATTAATTATTTAAATAATTCACAACAACTCCATTAAATATATACTAACATTAGAAGATATGATATGATTATTTATAATTATTTAAGTATTTAAAAAAGTTGTAAGAATTTTAATAAATTATATTATTTATTATAAAAGAAAAGATTAAATAAGAAAAAACTTGTTAAAATACGAGTTATTTTCGGTTCGAGAGAAGAAAATCTCTACATGAAATAAAAATCTTTTTTTATTTTATATTGGAGGAATATTATGGAATAATTCATTATATAATTTGAAAAAAAAAGAACTTAAAATCATATTAGAATGTTAAAAATGTTTATCATTTTCTTATTCCTTGTTGGAGCACTTTCTAATTATCTTAAAAACCCTTCATTTGAAGAAGGTAATGGAATAGATATAACTAACTGGAGAAACCAATATGAAACATGTCAAATTGACACAACAATTTTTCATTCAGGGAAACAATCACTTCATTGTAAAGATGCATCAACAAGTCAAAGAGGTGGAATTAAACAACGTATTGATAATTTAGAAACTGGAATGACATATAAATTGTCAGCATATATTAGAATGAAAGATGTACAAAATGGAAATGTATTAATATTTTCTGA
This sequence comes from Entamoeba histolytica HM-1:IMSS, assembly GCF_000208925.1. Classification (NCBI taxonomy): domain Eukaryota; phylum Evosea; order Mastigamoebida; family Endamoebidae; genus Entamoeba; species Entamoeba histolytica. The sequence goes on along the minus strand of NW_001914909.1, from coordinate 39,807 downwards.
AAGTTTAGACTCAGAAGAAGGGATTTATGGATATAGTAGTTCAATAACTGAATGTACTTCTGGTACTTGTAATGATAAATGGTATTTATTGGAAATTGTTGGAAATAGTGGCTTTATACAATCAGCACATACCTTTGGAATATTATTACATGCTGCTGGTGCATTAGGAGAATTTTGGATTGATGATGTTTCAATGGAAGCAGTAAATCCTGATATATTAACAACACTTCAAGTTGTTTCATGGAGACAAGAAGCATACAAGGATGATATAGAAATTCGAAGTGGTATTAATGTAGAAAATACAATATTTGAAAAAGGAGATTATTTATCTTTTAAATTAGAACTCTCATCCCAAACTACTTCTTCAAAATTAACTTCAGAAACATATACACTTAAAAAGGAATTACGTCAACGTATTGTCTCTTTTATTATTAACCCATCAACACTCAACCCAGGTTATTATACTGTCAAATTAACTTGTACAAATTCTTATAAAACTCAAAAAGTTGAATCAATAGAAACAACTCTTAGAGTACTTGATCATAAACCTTCTTATACAACATATATTGATGAACATTTAATTACATGGAAAGATGGAAAAAAGTTCTTCCCATTAGGACTTTATTTTGATGAAATTGTTGACTCTGACCTAGAGTTATTAAAAGATAGTCCATTTAACCTTATCATTGGACCAGGTGGAATGACACCTGAAACAGTACAACATATTTATACTGCTACAAATAACCAAATTAATGTCATTAGACCAGTGACTAAAGGTGCTTGTGTTGATCCAAACAAATGTTCTGAACAAGACTTCAATGATGGATTAGTTATATTAAAAGGATTAATTTCACAATTTAAAGATATTGAAGGATTTTTTGGATATTATCCAGTAGATGAACCATTAACAACTTTTATTGATAGACTAAAACAAGTCACTTGGACTATTAGAGAAAATGATGAAAAACATGTTGTTTATACAGCTGTTAATAAAAACAGAGAAGTAGCTACTCTTAAAGAAGGTATGGATTGTTTTGGATTAGATGTTTATCCTGTTCAAAATGAAGAGCCATTGTATGCTGTTTGGCTTGTTGCAGAAAGAGGAAGAAAAGGAGTTGCAAATGGACAAGGGTTATGGAACATTATCCAAATATTTGATTGGACTGTTTATAAAAAACCAAATGAAGAACCACCAACTGAACAACAAATAAGACAAATGACCTATCAAACTATTGCTGGAGGTTCTATGGGTATTATTTATTATGACTTTACAGATTTACATAAAATGAATAGTAAAACATCATTTGATAAACAATGGAATTCAGTAAAAAAGATTGCACAAGAACTAAAGGATAAGTATGTTGATATTATTTATTCTATTGACATACCAAATGAAAATTATAACCTTCCAGAACAAGGACATGATGTTGGAACAAGAATATGGAAAAAAGATAATAGTGATTATATCCTTATTGTTAATAATCAAAATAAAGAAATTACTTATACGTTTGATAGACCAAGTGAAGATTTGAATTTAGAAATAATTAGTGGAACATCAACTATTCAATATAATGGAACACGTGTTACTTTAAAAATGCCATCAATGGATGTTGTATGGCTTAAAAGTGATGAATATAAAGAAAATATAACAAATTCTCTTCAAATACTTACAATTATTTTAATAATAATGTTATGGTTCATTTAATTGATTACTTATTCTAAAAAACTATTTAAAAAGATTATTTGAAAGGTTTAAAAGAAGTTTTTAAATTGTTTTATATTTTAAAATTTATTTTATACTAAGAATTATTATATTGTATGTTATATTTTAATTTCAATATAATTTTGTTAATTAAAAAATAAAATATTTAATATCCTTTAAAAGGTAACTGTTTTATTTGACTTTCATTTAATATTTAGTTTAAAGAATTTTGATACTTCCAAAAAGATTTCATTACTTCAGCAACAAGCCTAGTCATAGAGTCAACATCAGAGATACCTCCAATTTCTCTTATTGAATGCATTGATAATAAAGGAATTCCAAAATCAATAACATTTAACCCAGTATGTGATGCAATTTTTGGACCAATAGTACTTCCTCCTCCTCCTTTTTCTTGTCGTTTAACAGTTCTTTGAAACTTTACTCCAACCTCTTCTCCTAGTTTAGATATAATTGCAAAAACATTAGAATCACCAAGTAGTTGTTGACTACAATTAGTTTCAATAACTAGTCCATGGTTCATATAAACTGGATGTTTATCATCAGTTCTATCTGGATAATTTGGATGTGCTGCATGACCAACATCAGTACTTAAAACAATAGACTTACTTTCTCCAATTTGAATTCTTTCTTCTATTCCTTTTTCATCATTAAAACAATAAGCAATACGTTTCATGATATTTGGTAACATCACTGAATTTGCTCCTCTTCTATTAGTTGATCCTATTTCTTCATCATCATAAATACAACTCATAAGAATATTACAATTTTCTTCTAATAGCTCATCTTTACTTGATCTAATCATTCCATAAATTGCTCCATATGAACAAATCAAATTATCAAGACCTTGTCCAACGACAAACTCTTTATTCATTCCTAATAAACTTGGTTTTTGTATGTCACAAAGATATAAGTCATATGTTATAATTGATTTATTTCCAATTCTTTCTTGAATTAATTCTAATAATTCTTTCTCACTTAATCCAATAGCAGGTAATTCGGTTTCTTTATCAATAACAAATCCCTTTGGATATCTTTTATCTAAATGTGGTGCACATGTAGCAATTCTATACAAAGGCTCTTTAATAACAATAGGAATACTTTTAAATTGTCCTTCTTCTTCTACAACAACTCTTCCACAAATTCCTAAATCACGATCAAACCAAGTAGTCCATACTCCTCCACCATAAGTTTCACATGAAACTAAATTTAATTCTTCTGATTCTTTGAAAGGGTTTGGTTTTAATTTTAGTGATGGACTATCTAAATGTGCACCAGCAATAATAAATCCATTTCCAACTTCCTATTAAATTAAATTTATGTTTATTATTATTATGACAAACAAACATATTTCCCTCCAATTGCAAAAGCAAAGATAGTAGCATCATCTCTAATAATGAAATACTTTTTTCCTTTTTCTAAATTCCATAAGTTATTTTCTTTTAATAATTGGAAATTATTATCTAAGAAGAGTTGTTTAATATGTTCAACAGCATTAAAAGCTGAACCAGAACAATTTTCTAAAAATTTAAGAAAGTCTTCTTCCATATTACCAAGTTCAAATGAACCAATTATTTCTTAGATCAAAAACTCATAGAATGATAATTTTTATAGTACACCTTTTATTTATTGATAATTTTATGAAAACAGAATTAACTGATCAAAATATCTTTTGTCTTTAATGTCTTTCTCAATTTTTATTATATTACCTTCTTTCTTTTTATGAATTAATTTAATTAAAGTAAAGTGTGAAATAACAATGATATATTTTATTATTTTTTTTTCTACATCTTCAATTAAGAAGAGAAAGTTAATAATAATACACTTCAAAAAGATGTTTTTTAGTTTATTTAAGTCTTTGATAAATAAAAAGTAATAAAACAACTTATATAATTTATTTATCATTAAATTTATTTATTCAAAATGAATTGGTTTATTTTCTTTGAAATTTTTTGTTTCAATTCTATCACATGGTCTTATTGTCCAATTTCTTCCATATAAAATAATACGTTTATCTTTATAATGTAATTTCATATTAACAACTTCTTTTGGAATAACTGTAATTGTTACTGGAGTTGTTGGAGTTGCAAGAACAATAACATTCTTTGACTCATAAACACAAATACCTCTTTTACCAACAAGTGATGGATTTTTTGATTGAATAATACTAATTTCTCCACCTTGAATTTCAGCATTTAATAAACTATTTAAGTCATGTGATAGTTCCATAATTTTATCAATATATTGAATCCATAATTGATTCATTTTAATAACAATATCTTTTCTATCTTTTTTAAGTGTTTTAAATAAAAAATACTCATTATTAGATAAAACAAACGTTAGTCTTGAAAAGTCTTGTTTTAATTGTTGAATTCCTATTGGTCTTCTCATAACTTTTGTTGGCTTTTTTGAAAATTTAGGAGGTACGGGTCTTACAAGAAGATTGATACGTAAATAAGGAAGATTTGATTCATCAATACGTTCTTCTTTTGCTTCTTCGTTTGGAAATGCAGTCATTAGATCACATAAATATGACTTTACCATACTTGCTGTTTTTGTTTTATCAACAAATGTCCCATCAAATTTTTGGTATAAGTCATAATTTTGATTCGTGGAGTTTGATTCCATTGAATGACAGTTTTCAAGATTGAGTTTATTTAAAGGGTTTACTTTTTTCTCTTTATTATTTTCGCGTTTCATGCATTCTACAGAATGGTTTTTTGTATTTATTACATTCAAATGTACAACACAAATATTTTTAATGATAGCTATTGCATTTTATAACACCAATATTAATGAATATTTATATATTTATTACTTCGCTAAGTAATTTTAAGGTATTATAACAATGTCTTTTTTTCTTGTTGCTCTTCTTTTATAACGTATAGAATAGCCAAAAACATCGTTTTGACATATTTTTGTCTCAATGTTAATTTTGTTAAACTAGTTTTTGTGTATTTCAATTTAATTATTGTTTTTTATTACCTTCATATGATGGCTTATAATACAGTCATTGTTAAGTTTTACAGTGTATTATTTGTATAATTCTTACTGAGCATATTTTCTTAGTTCTTTTGTAATAGTTGTTTGGCAGTTTTATTAATGAAACTTATTAATATACTCTTAATTTAACTTTTTATTCAGATTTGATAATGTTAATACCGTGTATTTAACTATTTAAACAGTCATACTTTGAATTTATAAACATCAAATTAAATTAAAATGAAAGAGTTAATAGACAAGAATAACCAATTGATTAAAGAAGTAGTAAAAATACTTGCATTCATTCAACAATCAATTTATGGTGATATTAATAAGAGGTATCAATATTATTTAGAAAGTATTAAAAGAGGAAGAAACAAGAAGGGAGAATGTAAAGAAGAATGAAGGAAATAATGGAAGAAATTTACCAAATAGAAGAATGGACAGAAAAAAGAATATCCAATATATTATTTGATTCATATAATGATAATTTGAAAGTTGATACATCAGTATTTGATCAAAGAATAATGAATAAAGAACATATAATAATTATTATTGAAGATGAAGAAGAAAATAAATTTGGAGGATATGTTCATTCTAATATTGATAAAATTGATAAAGATTATGAATGTATATATGATTCAAAATCATTTTTATTTTCATTAGTATCAAAATGAAGAATGAAAAGAATGAAGAAATATGATATTATACAATCACAATATGCATTTTTATTTATATAATCAATTGAGTGATTATTTAAATATATTTGGAAATGATATAAATGATATTCTTGGTAGTAAAGAAAATG
>NW_001914909.1:0-34197 GCF_000208925.1 Entamoeba histolytica HM-1:IMSS | reverse complement strand
TATTGAATTTTTCCTACCTTTTTTATCTTTTTTAAGCTCATTACTATTCTTCCTATTATTTCTCTCATTCACACACATCATAACAACATAAAGTAAATTATTATAAATTTTTTATGATTGTCTTCTTATCATCACCTCAATCCTTTTATTTACTCAAATTTTCTAAAAGTGGTAATTCAACAACCATTATTTTATTAATAAAACATTGTCTATAATTTTATTGTTAATGTCAGAGATATTGTTTATGTTGAATTGTTTATGTTATTATTATTGATAATCATTTCTATTCATTTATTATATGTTGGTTATAATAAATGGAGGTTTTATTGCTGGTTCTGGTTAATTTGATATTACTTCTCATATCAATCACTTTGTTATGAATGTCTTGACATTTATTCAACTCTAATTAATTACAAATCAATATTATCCTTCTTATTTATTAATTCAGTTAAATGTTATTTTATAGTATTTTTTAATTGATAGAATATACTTAATATTGTTTACACAAATTATGATATAATGACATACTCATTTTTCTCAATACACAATGATAGTATTAAAGACTCATTTAAAAACATAATTTCATTTGTTAAAAATACTCAAATTATTATTCACTAACTTATTTTTAATGTAGATAAACTTCGTATGTCTTTCTCTATCAAAATAATTAAAAATCAACTAATGTTATCGTTTCATTTAAAGATAAGTGTAATGACTGTATAATCTAACGAATCAATACTAACTAGTTCAACAATGACTTATCATCATTCTTAGAGAAAATATCATTTTATTCATATTCTTTTTACTCTAATAATTTAACTTATTAAAGAGAAGTTACTTTAAAAGCAAATAACAAATGTTTCGCTGAAACTTTTATGTTCCCTTCCTTAACTATTTAGTTAATACATAAATGTTGGATAGAATAAATCTGGTCAAGAAATGGAGATTAGAAAATTGATAACATTATGAACAAACAATAAATTATATCTTTATTTGTAAGTCATAAAAAATTCTTCTTTTTAAGACTTGAAATATGGCTTACAAAAAAATAAATTGATTAGTTTTATGCGTTGATGACGCCAACAACGTATTGTTTCAAGACATTACCAAAAGTCATTTTAACAAAGGTTTCTAATGATTTTATATATTAAAAATATTTAGTTAAACAGTTAATTGTTTTAACTAGACTAAAGCCAAAGTTATTCTTTTTGTTTAATACCAAGAATAAGGTATAAAATGAATTTTTATTGGATGGGAGTTAAGAAGATAAAACAGAAAAAAAATTCAATTAATGAAAATGACTCAGTTTCATAGACTATTTGTTATATAAGTTGCATCATTGAAACCATCATAATGTCTAATGATAAAGTCATGAGGGTAATTATTTTAAAGAAAAGTAGTAATAGTTGTTAATTAATTAAAGGTTGTTTGTCAATTATTTAAGTTTGTTGTTCTGAGGATTTGTCAAGAAAAGACAGATTGATAGTTGATCACCATCATCTGGTCCATTTGATTGGTTTTATTGAGTGCAATCAACAAAGAATAATGTTAATAATTTTTTAAGTGTAATTATTGTTTTTTTTTATATTATTGATTCATTCGTTTTTGTTGTATTTGAAGAGATAAAGAAAACCCACTGATGGAATGGTGTTGTGGTAATGGTAGTTAAATGATATAAGCAAATAAAATACCACTCATTACAATAAACTGTCTCAACAACAGAAACAAATAACTCGTCATCTATCTTTCAATAATTTGGTTAATAATGAAGCATAAGAAGCTTCTGTATCTTGTGAGAGAAGAAAAAAGAAATTAAACTTCCGAAGGAGTGGATCATTATTCACATATACAAAACAAAAATGAAAACTCAAAAAGCTATAATTTAGGAAAAAGTGACGTTAGTTCAGATAAAAGAATATGGATTTAGACAATATGAATAATTGGGAGAATATTTGGAATGGCTTTTTAACGGAGATTTAAAAAATAAAAGAGACGTAAAACAATGAAACATATTAGATAAAATAATGAAATAATCAGGTGGTTTTTGTAGGATTATTATGAAGTTAACCAAAAAAATATAACTTGGATTGAAAATGGAACTATAATAAACTTATTCCATATTGGTTCTTCAGAAATGTATTCACTAGAAAATATTGATGGAAATTCATCAGTTAAAGGACCTGTTCCTTGCCATTGTCTTTTATGTCAAAAAAGTGAAATATCAGAAGGACAAGATTTAAAGATGAAAACCACTAAATTATGTGTGATGATTTTAAAATCACTTAAATTATTAAAACCAGAGAATGAATTCTTTTCATTAAAAAATGATATTAAAGAATTTATTACAAACCATTGGCCCATTCTATCTAAATTAAAACAATTTAAAACACCCAATTGGAGAAAAGCATTATTAGATGCATTTAATCATTGTAACTTAATTGAATCTGGTAAGGATGTATGTCATAATAGAGGATATTATAAATTAAAAGACCATTCTAAACAACAGTCAGATAGTTTAACTTCTAAAGATATTAATCTGTATGTAAAGAAAGAAGAAAGAAAAAAAGAACCTTTAAAACAAGCTAAAAGCCATATTCAAGCTATTGACTATAAGTATGAAATCCTTGCGTCTATAAGAACTCTTCAAAACCAAATTAACCATACAAATAGTCTTCTTGTAAATTGTATTACTCCATATATAGGAAATCCTTATAGTGGAGTTTCAGTTATTTATGGAATTGAAACAAACAACTACCATATTAATACATTAAATCAGTTACGAGATCAAATGTTTTATTCATAGTGGTTTTAATTTTATTGTAAGTATGCCTTTTATAATTTGTTTTTTTTTGTTATTCTATTTTTTAAAATGTTTTTTCGTTTATTTCTCATTATTTTTAGATTATCGAATTGAATTTTCTTTCATTCTTCTATTTTCAATAACAAACACCGTTGATTATTCGATTTTCATAATACTTGATTATGTCATATGAAATTTGTGCTATAAAAAGAATATAAATTCTAAAAAAAAATGAAACCAAATCTCATAAATTAGGAATAGTGATAATTTTTTTTTTAAATTCACCCATTTTGTTGTTAAACTTTTATAAACTTTTAATCCAAATTAATTTCGTCGTATTTTCATAGATTCATAATGAGTAACCTTTTTTTTACTTAAATTGCAAATAGTTTAGTACTACCAGATATTCAACATAAAGAATTACTTTCCTTAATTTTTTTTTAAAAAGAGAATTAAAAAAATATTAACGATTTATGTGTTATAATAGGAATTTTTTTTTTAATATCTGAAATCGGTTTGTAGTTTAAGAAAAATGTCAAAACATTTTTGTCTATAATTTTTTCTGACCATATTTAACGATTTTATAAAATACATGAGGTTATGAAATTATTTCAAAATTACGAACTTTATATTCATTATCCCATTAAAATTTAATGAACCCCTTGATTATTTTATTGTTATTCATTAAAAATGGGGTAACATTCAATTGTAGTGGTTCAGGATGTATTAATTGTATTGGAGATGAGTTATGTGAGAAATGTAAAGATGGTTATGAACAAACAACAAGTTGTTTTAATTGTATGATTGTTAATCCTTTTCAAGCTTTTTCAGAATCAAACCCTCTTTATATGATGTTTAATTCTGAATGTCTTCAAGTGAATACAGAAAATGTTAAGAGATATTGGGACCCAAGAGGGGCAGAAGAATTAATTAAAAACAAAGAAGTTCAATTTAAAATTACAAATACTATGATTCCTGCATTTGGGATTTGTGAGAATAAAGACACAAATAATAGATATAAATATGGTAAATACTTTCATTATACTATTCCTAAAAGTACTACAACACAAAATTATCTTAATGTTCTTGTTAAAAGTGATACTCCATCAGTTAATTTTAGAATTGAAATTACCACTGATGAATTTGATCCAAATAAGTTAACTGACTCACCTAAATGTTTTGCTCTTTATGTTCTTGGAACATCAAAAACAACTGGGTTTATTTCATTAAGAGTTCCACAAGAAGGAGGACATTATTATCTTTTTGTTGGAATGAAGAGAGGAGTTGATTGTACTTTAACTGTTTCAATTGTAGATAATGAAATAATTAGTCCATACTATCAAGTACAAGAAATTGATATTAATAATTATGAGGGAGAAATTATGTCTCATACAGTTGATTTTTCATCTATAGGAACTTATGATTATTCTGTTTGTTCAAGTATTCCAATGGCATTAAAAATGATTAGACTTCATTTAAAAGGAAAAGTCAAACAAGGAATGAGATTATCATTAGAAAGTACAAATGGAGATGGTCAAATTTTTGAACATTCTCGTTGTGAATCAAAATTTGGTCCATGTAATTGTATTGAAGGATTCAGAACAAGAAGAGATATATGGTCGTTAAATGGACAACATGGAAATATATTTTCTGTTGATGAACATGAAGAACTTAGATGGTTTTCATTATTTACAACAGATGTTTTTATGAAAACTACCTTAGTTATGAAATATATTTGTCCAAATGGTTGTAATCAAAATATTGGAGGGGGTCAATGTAGTACAATTCTTTCTCAATGTATTTGTACTGATGAGAGGTATGGAGGAGATGATTGTCATTTATTATGTTATTCAAAAGAAAAATGGACTATATCTGATACTAATGGAAAGTGTAAATATGGAGTTGAAAATTGTGATACTTATTGTGAATGTCAAAATAATACAATTGCAGATCAATTCTATTGTGTAACTCAAGAATGTTGGAATTATAAAAGAAATGAAAGTTATAATGAAAATATAACATTTTGTGAGAGAGGATCTTCTCATTGTCTTCCTACCTGTGAATGTGAAAAAGGATATTCATTAATTGAAGGGTATTGTGTGAGTGATTTATGTGGAAATGGTATTTATGATAATGGAGAAGAATGTGATGAAAAGGGATATTGTACAAAATTTTGTACATGTGAAGAAGGTTATGAACAAGACATTAATGATTTAACTCATTGTGTTCATAAAGCAATTTCAATGACTGAATTAATATCAATTATAGTTGGAGGTATAATTTTATTATTAGCTATTATAATTATTTTATGTAGCATTTTAATACTTGTCTTTGCTAGAAATAGTTATACAAGATTATCTGATATTCCATTTAAAGAAAAACAACCATATTATTATATTAATAAAACATTATTAAAAGAACAAAAAGATGGTAATAACTCTTCTTTTCATTTTGACCATATAATAATTACATTTGGATTAAAAAATAAAAATATTAAGTTAGAAGACACAAGATATGAAACATTTATTTTAAATAATACTTCAAATGAATTTATGTTATTTATTGTTCATATTCCTGATACTAACAAATTTACCTTTTATTCATATCCTCAAACTAAAATTATTCTTCCAAAAGCTAAACAAAAAATTATTTTATTTTTTACTGCTCATTGTACTACAACTATTGAAAATTACAATCTTATTGTTAGTTGTTATCAGTTTAATAATAAAGAAATTCTTTCTCATTTTGAAGAATTTATTAAAAATAAACATAGTTTAGATGAAAAAGAATTTAAATTATATTCTGAAATGGTAAATCAAATGAAATCTAGTTATTGTAATCTTATTATAAAAGGTGAAATTGAAACATCACTTATAATTGACCAAGACGAATTATTAATAAATCAGGGAATAATTGAAGGATCAAAGAGAAGACACCTTGGGCTATATCATAATATTCTTGTTTGTATTAAACAAATAAATTTAGATTCTTATCAACTTGAACAAAGACAAAAATTAAAAGCATTATTTCAACGTTCTACATCATTATTGAAGAATATTAGATCTCCTTATGTTGTATCAACAATTGGATATATTATGAGTGAAGAGTCAATATCTATTATTAATGCACTTTATCCTCTTAGAAGTTTAGATTTATGTATGTATTATGAAAAAAGTAATATTGTATTACCTTATAAATTAAAATTAAAAATAATGAGAGATGTTGAATGTGGTTTACATTATCTTCATGAATCAAAACTACTTCATAATAACCTTAAACCATCAAACATTATTCTTAATTCTCTTTTTGATACAACAAATACAGTTGCATTAATTACTGATTATCGTGTAACAAAAGAACTAAGTGAAGAAATGGAAAATTTTGGTTATTTTATTGGAAATCCAAAATATGATGCTCCAGAATTATATAATAATGTCTTTGTTCCTGAAAGTGATGTATTTTCTTTCTCTATTGTATTTTGGGAATTGTTTTATGGAATTCATGCATTTAGTGATTTAAAAACAACATATGACATTAAATCTTCTATAATAGCTGGAAAACGTCCAGAATTGAAATTACCTATGCCACAAGAATTACAAAATTTACTCGAACAATGCTGGAATAATGACTATCATGAAAGACCATTATTTAACATTATTAATCCACAACTAACCAAATTAATTGACTCTAGTGAACAACATCAAGACTTAGACATTAATGTAACTACTCAAAAAATAAAAGATGTATTTGAAGAAGATATACAGATATTTGAAAAACATGGAAAGAAAAAAACAATGATTTCTTTCAGTGAATATCAAAAAATTGAAGAAAAGTCATAATTTATTGTTTTATATCATCATTATATCATTATCATTCTTATTTATAATAATTTTATTCCTTTTTTTTTATTATCATTCACTCTTTTATATTTTATCACTTTCTTACCTTTTTAAATAACATCAAAAAGTTAATCTCTTATCATTCTATGTTGATATTACTCTTTATATTTATATGGTTTGATTTTACTATTGCTTGCTCATCTAGATTTCCTATTGTTTTTGTTCCTGCTTTCATGTCTTCTTCTCTTCATATTAAATCTAATATCCCGTCATCAATTCAATTACCTTCTCATTGTCCTCATCAATTAGAAGGACAAATTTGGTTGAATTTAAAAGATGGAATTCCATTAAATAATACTCAATGTTTCTTTAAATATTTTACTCCATTTTGGAATAATTCAAATAAACACTTTGAATCACTTGATGGTGTTCAAATATATTACAAAGACTTTCCATCTATTGAAGGTATTTCTTCATTAGGACCAAAAGAAGAGCCAATTGTCCAAAGAGTATTACGAGTTTGGTATAAAATGATTCAACAACTTAAAAGAATTGGTTATAAAGACAAAAAATCATTATTTGGACTTGGATATGATTGGAGATATGCTGATGTTAATTATAACAATTGGTCAAAAAAAGTGAAAGAAGTCATTGAATCAGCTTATATTCTTAACAACAAAAAAGTTATGATTGTTACACATAGTTTGGGTGGTCCAATGGCTTTGCAACTACTTTTCCAACTAGGTGATTCTTTTTGTGAGAAATATATTGAAAAGATTATTACTATCTCAGCTCCATTCATTGGAACAATAAAAGCACTAAGGTCTTTTTTATCAGGAGAAACAGAAGGTATTCCAGTTAATCCATTATCATTTAGAAATTTTGAAAGAAATATAGATAGTGTTTATCAATTAATGCCAAATTATCAATGGTGGAATGACACTATTCTTATCTTTAATGGAACATCATACTCAGCTTCTCAAATGAATCAAATACTAAATCTTATAAATGAAACAAAGGATTATGCTTCTTTTATTTATACAAATGCTATGAACAGATATCCAATAAACTGGACTCCTAAAGTTAAATTATATTGTCTCTATTCTTCTGGAATTGAAACAGAAGTCTTACTGAACTATTCTACTTCTTTTGACAATCAACCTATTCAAACTTTTGGTGATGGAGATGGTACTGTTCCTTTAAACTCACTATCTTTTTGTAAAACAATGAATTTAGAAGAGAGTATCAATATAGGGAAATATGACCACTTCGGTATTATCAAAGCTCAGAAAACCATTGACTATGTTATTGAACAAAGTTGTAAAACAACCTAAATTTTTTTCCTTTACTTTTTTTTTTGATGTTTATCATTCTATTGAATATAAACGTTTTATATAACATAAATCATTTTTTTTTTTTGATATTTTGAGAATAAAAAATTAAAAGTAAAAATCTGAAAAATTTGATTATTATGACAGAAGTAAAAGACAAACCTACTTCCTTGTCAGATTTAAATGAAGAAACTATTCTAAAAAAAACTTTGTTGAAAGAAATTGATAATTTGTATCACAAGAAAGAGGTTGATCCAGCTACTCTTTCAGATAATGAGAATATTAAAGCAATTGTTAAAAACTATGAAAAACAAGTTGATAGTATTATGGAGCACGTTCTTCCTGTATTAGAAAAACGATTCCGATTAAAATCAATATTAGTTGATAGATATGGAGAGACACATCGTCAAGACGTATTAAGACTATTTGTTCATTATAATAAGTCTTATTTTCAATTTATTGAACATCCATTGGGAAATGTTAAAAGTTTATATCTCCAACTTTTTAAGTTATATGATTTTACTGAAAGAAAATGTTATTATGGGGTAATTTTTGTGTTAAAATATATGATGGTTCTTGATTTAATGAGGAAAAATATGATTATTGGAAATGTACGATTATTCAGAAGCACAACAAAATTTGTTAGTAGTATTGAAATAGTAAAACAAACAATTGAATTAGCATTTGAAACTCCATTACATGTTTATGATACTTTATGCAATTTTGGTTATTCTTTGACACAAGTACAATATCCCCAATATTGCATTCAATATAAGTTAAATGATTTAGACGATTTTATTTCAAGTGGAATTCAATTGAGTGTACTAGCAACGTATCTTGCTGATCAGAGATTAGGTATAACATCAAACATTATCAATTCTCTAGTTCTTGATAATGATCAATTATTAACTCGAAGACAAGCTACTTCAAATATTAATCATTTAGTTGGATTCTTAAATACACTTGGAATGCCATTTAAAATTGGAGAAATTGCATTTTATGATTACTCTATATATGAAAGAGAAGATGGTGTAGTTTCATTATTTTTATTTGAATTTCTTCGTGTATTTCAATGTCAATTAGTCATTCCAATTCATGTTGTATGTAATGAAATTAGTAGGATAGGTGAAACTAAAATTTCTTTAAATTCATCAAATGATATGTACGAAGCATGGGTTAGTGTTATTGGCAATTGTTACAATAAGGTGTTTACTTATAATGAATTTGAATATTTCTTACCATATCTTTATATTGTATGTTATTATAGTCATTTATCAATTCCTCCTTTATCACATAAAGGAGATGGGGAAAAAAGAAGAATTGAAATTATAAAAGCAATGCAACCTGGTTTAGAAATTCTTAATATTCCTAAACGAATATTTACAGATAAAATAAACAATTATGGAGATAAAACTGTTATTAATTATATTCTCTCATTTTTGTTTTATTTTATTCAAAAGAATGCGATAATTGATTGTGCTGCTAACTCAATTGGAAATGCATTAAAAAAATGTGTTGAAAGAAAAAAAATGAAGAAAGGAATGTTATTTATTTCATCCATATTCAATACTATTAATATTATAAAAGGAAAAGAAGATGAATATTTTTATAATCAAATTATGATAGGAACTAATTTGGTTCAGCAAAATCACATTAAGGTGTTGTATGATGAAGAAATTAAACACACGGAAGAAGTTCAATGTATCATGAAAAAATTATTATTACAGAAACAAATGAAAGGGATTTGGAGCTGTGTTAAAGAAGTACAAAGCATTTGTAGACAATACGTTATTCAAAACGAAAATAACAAATTAAAAAAAGAAATACGAGAAATACAAAGTATTTATAAAGCAATGAACACTAAAGTGTATTATAATGAAATCTTAGAAAGTTGTTTAACTACCCAATCAAATGGTAGAGAAATGGAAAAAAGTCAAAATTGGAAAGAACAAATAGAAAGTAATAAAACAACTCAAAAAGAAATTAGGCGTTATGTTGATGAAATGAAATATACAAGAATTATTGAAGGAACTAAATCATTTGAAACAGTGTTTAAAGAAGAAATTTATAAAAGAGAGTTTAACAAACAAGTTAACAGCAATAAATTAGTTCAAAGTATTTTGAGAAGAAATCATTCGTTCATGAATTATGAAGGAATTATTAATAGTTGTATTGAGACACAAAAACATGCAAAAAGAATTGTTTATTGTACAAGATATGAAGAAATTTGCCAATCATCTGCTAATGTAGCAGACGCATTAAAACAAATATTACATTCTTCTGAATATGGATTTATAAAACGAGTATGTCCATTTGTGCAAAGTTATTATAGAAGTTTAATTCAAACTAAACAGATGAAAGAACGAATCAATAGTTGTATTCCTTTAGAAGGAATATTTAGAGGAATTAAGGAGTATCACAATTATTCTGTAATAATTCAAAGTAATATTGATGTCCAAAAAGAAAGTAGAAGAGCAATAAAACACAATAAGTATCAAGAAATTATTACTTCTGAACAAATTATTTGTTCCATGTTACGAAAAAAGAGAGACCATTTAGAATATTCACATCTTCAAGAACAATGCCAAATAGTCCAAGGATTATGTAGAAGAAGAATTTTTAAGGAACAATTTGATTGTATCAACATTCAAACTAGTTTAGTTCAAAGTGAAATGAAAAGAATTACTAAAAGCAGAATATTTAAAGAAATAGAGCAGGCATCTAAAGAGATGAGTGCATTTATCAAAACATATTCTATCACTTTAGAATTTATGATAAGAGTTAAAATGGCCGAAGAAGTTCAAGCTGTTATTAAAGGGAATAAAACTTTACACAAATACCTTCAGGTTGTTGAAAATATAAAAGAACCACAAAGTATTTGTAAAGAAGTCGTTTATACAAATAAAATGAAAGATATAATTAATGGAATTAAATATATACAACAACATCACTATTTTGAAGAAATAAAAAGACAGTGTATTAATGTACAAGCAATTATGAGAAAAATTAATATTCCATCATTTAAAGAAAATCAACTATCTTGTAAAAATGTTGAACTTATTTGGAGATGTGAAATAAAACAAAGAGAATATAATAAACAAAGAAATAGTATTATTCAATGTCAAAGATGTGGAAAAGAAACGTTAAAAAGAAAAGAATATATCCAACTTATCCGAGCAAATGAAATTGTTCAAAGTTATTGGAGAAAAGTTATGCAAAAACACGAACAAGAAGAAAGAGAATATTACTGTAGTGAAATACAAGGAATAATGAGAAGTGTTATTGTTAAAAAAGATAAAGGATATGAATTAAGTAAATGGTATCAAGACTGTGAATATAAAAGATGTCTCACTAAGTACTGTATTCCTTTACAGGGGATTTGTAGACAAGTTATTGTAAAATATGG
This sequence comes from Entamoeba histolytica HM-1:IMSS, assembly GCF_000208925.1. Taxonomy (NCBI): domain Eukaryota; phylum Evosea; order Mastigamoebida; family Endamoebidae; genus Entamoeba; species Entamoeba histolytica. The sequence goes on along the minus strand of NW_001914909.1, from coordinate 22,821 downwards.
AGTTAATTTAGATGAAGAAATCATGCAATCTCTGTCATACTCGTGTGAATTATATACTTTAATTCATAGTTCAGTATCTCTTAATGAAAAACAAAAGAAACAAAAAAGAATATCTGAATCACCGAGTAAAATATTACAATCACCTTCACAAAGAATATTACCAAAAGAAATTATTATGAATTCAATTTATTTAAACAAAACTACAAGAATGTCATTTAATAGATTAGAGTATAACAAACGTATATTATATGAATATATTAGAAAATCTGAAAGAAGTATTATTGATATTGCATTTTCTAATATTAGAATGATCGAAAGAAAAAAATTAGAAGAAGTACAAATTGGAGCAAAACAATTATTTGAACAAATTAGATGTAGTGAATGGTTTAGAGTCATGTTTGTAAAATATCAATGTGTTTATCATATCCTTGATTTATTAAAAAGCAGTAATAAATCTCCACCTTATCTTGAGTTAGTAGAAAAATCATGCATGATGCTTCACTTTTTAATTCGTGATAATTGTTCATTCAAACTATATAATAATCCTAATATGATAAAATCTACTATTGAAAGAATATCAGAAGTCTTAAGAAATTTTATGGAAATAAAAATCTTAACTGAAGGAACTAAGGTATTTCTTTGTCTTATTCAAAAACTTCCTGAAATAAAAATGTATTTAGTTGATGTTTGTCAAAGGCTTAATACTAAATTACCAGAAGTAGAACAAAAAGAAAAATTAGAAAAAAAGAAAGCAATGGATATTTCTGCTAAATTAAAGAAAGAATGCATTTATGAAGCTGCTTCACCACATATTAAAATATTAGTAGCTAAAGTAATTGGAAAATAAAAGAAATTAGATAATAAAAAACTTAATTTTATTTTAATAGAAACATTTATTATAAAAAAGTTAAATAAAAAAAAAGGAAATGAATTAATAGATTTGGAAAATAATGGAATGCTTTATATGTGGGAAAAGTACTGAACAAACTCCAAGTGTTGTTATTGAAAATAAAACGGTGTATGTTCATAAAGGTTGTTTTAGGTGTTCAGTGTGTGGGTGTAGATTAGATGGATATTTAATTAAAAACCATGAATTATGTTGTGTTGATTGTTACCAAAATCGTAGTGTCAATGAAACGTGTCAAAAATGTGGAAAAATTATAACAGGAAAAATTGCACGAGTTGATGGTAAATTTTGGCATCCTCAATGTTTTATTTGTTCTCTTTGTAATAAGCCAATTGAAGGAGATTTTATTGAAAAAGGTCAACAACATATTTGTTTAAAATGTCATCTTAATGAAGTCCAAATGAAGTCAATTTCATCTTCCCAAGACTCAACGACTTCATCAATAGAACTAAATACGTTAAATTCAAGAACAGAAACAACTGATGAAAAAATGAAACCCAATGATATCACTAAAAACATTCAGTCATAAATTAAAACAAAACTAATTTTCATTTACTTCAAAAAAAGGTCTTTCGATTTTTTGGTTTTGTTTAGATTTTTTTTTCAGAAGCATGTTTTAAAAATTTAACTTTGAAATTTTACTCTTTAATTATTTTATGGGGGAACAACAATCTATACCAATCGCTACTGACCAAACTAAAACTTATTTAGATATTAGCAATCAATTACTTCCTGAAGCTCCTAACCTTAATCAATTTCCTGGATTAAAAAATTTAAATTTATCACATAATCAAATGACATCAATTGACTCTTTAGTAACGTTATTAAATTTAACTAAATTAGATGTCAGTAATAATGAATTAGAACTACTTCCCGATTTGCTATATATTAATTTAACTCAATTACAAGATTTACAGGTAGAAAGTAATCAACTTCGTGTTCTTTCTCCATTAATTTGTTTTCTCACTTCATTAGTTAATCTGAATTTATCAAGAAATAAATTAGAACAAATCCCAGATCCAATTAGTTCATGTCATGAATTAACTTTATTAAATATAAGTTTTAATTCATTAAGAAATATTCCACCAACAATTATAGAACTACCTCAATTAAAAGCACTAATTTTAAATAATAATAACATCAACACTATTCCAAAAGGTATTGGAAAATGTACAGGGTTAACTCTATTAAATCTTGGAGAAAATGAGATGCAAGAAGTACCTGATTATATTAAGACATGTACTAATTTAGTTAAATTATATCTGGATAATAATGATATTAGAAAAGTTACACCTTCCATTTCAAACTTAGTTTCATTAAAAGAACTTAATCTGAGGTCGAATGGATTACAAAGACTTCCAATTGACCTTACTAAGCTTACTAATCTCAATATATGTGATGTTGGTGATAATCAATTCAATGATAAATTCTTTGATACTGAACCAAGTATTACAAGTTTATTTAAATATTTATCAACACACTCTTTTGTTTCTCTAACAAGAAAAGTTGCTTCTAAAACTGATAGAAGAAAACAAAGTCTTCAAACTCAATTAAAGATAAATCAAAGTAGTAAGAAAAAGATATTTAAAGAAGATGATATTTATATAAAGAAATTGTTATTGAGAATTAGTGAGAATGATGATTTTACTTATTGTAGAATAGTCAATTGTAAAGGAACAGAAATTAATCATAATGATGCTTATATTTATGATGACCTTAAATACATTTATGTTTGGATTGGTAAAAAGTGTAATGATTTTAAAAAGACTAAAGCAAAATCTATTGCTTCGTTACTTAGTCAAGAAGAGTTAAGTGAAATCATTTATATTGATTATACTGAACAAAAGAATGTCCACGATACTTTTCTTAATATTTTTAATGTTGATTCATTTGATGAAACTACTTATGATAATGAAGAGTTATTCATTCAATACATTAATTCATTAAAAACATTCACATTTGAAGACAATGATATTGAAGTTGTTGTAGATGAAGTTCATGACGAAGTTTTGACTTCTGAATTATTACAGTCATCACGTTCACTTTTGATTGATACAGGTATTGATGTTTTTGTGTGGTGTGGACAATATAGTGATAATAATGAAAGAAATACTGCATTATTACAAGCAGAGTCATTACTCAGTTCAAGTGGAAGAAGAAAAGAATTACTAAATTTTGTCCTTGAAGGCAATGAAACTTTAATATTCAAAGAATATTTCCATGATTTAGCTATTAAAGATGATATGGTTACTTCCAATACTACTGACTTCTCTGACATTATTCGATCACCTTCACCTTCTTCGTCTCGTTCTTCTCATATCAGAAGAACTTCTGGTAGTCATTTACGAAATTCAGGTGACTTTTCATCAAGAAGTCCATCTCCATCTCCATTACAAACACCTAGAGTATTACCAAAGGAAGTTCAAGAAAAACCACTTATTCAAGAGGACCAAAAAGTTACAGAAAAAGCTCCTATCAAAGATAAAGAAGAATTAAAAGTTACTGTTATAGGTCAAGTTATTAAGGATGAAACAAAACCCATAGACAACATTGAAACTAAAAATGTTGATAAAAAGACTGAACATACTGACAATGAAAAACATGAACAAACCAGTTCATTTGTAAAACAACCACTAATAACAACGGAAAATAATGTAGAGAATAAAAAAGAATTAAAAAAATTAACACAAAATGATAAAGATAATATAAAAAAAGACTCTAAAAAAGAGAAAGAAAGCACAGAACCATCAAAAGGAAATAATGAATTAACAACAAACCAAAAGAATTTGGACCAAATAGTTAATGAAGAAGATACTCAGCTAATCAAAGTACCAAGAAGAACTGTTGTAAAGAAACGAGCGGCTGCAAGTAAAAATATTACTCAATTACAAAAAGATCTTGGAGCAAAAACTGAAGTAGAAGAAAAGAAACAAGACCAACCAAAACAAATTTCGTTTGATGATATTCTTCAACAAAGAGAAAAGTTTGTAGCAAAAAGAAATCAACAAAACATTAAAACTGAAGAAGATTACATTAATGCAGCAAATTCAATTACAGGTAATCCATTAGATCTTCCGAGATTATTCCAAATTAAAGGACAAAAACGGCCATTTGTTAGACAAGTTGAATGTACATGGAAAAGTATGAATTCAGGAGATGCTTTTGTATATGACCCAGGAAAAGGGACTAGAGTTATTTATCATTGGCAAGGAAAGAAAAGTAATAGAATGGAGAAAGGAAAGGCTATGGATATTGCCAAAAGAATCAAAGACAAAGAACGTGTTGGATGTAGTCAATTACTTATTGAAGAAGGAAAGGAGCCAGAAGCTTTTTGGAAAGGATTACAAGGCCCACCAACACACCCAATACCTGAAGATGATGGAAAGATTGATACTGAAGTTGAAGTTCAAATTATTCAAAGAATTTGTTTATATTGGTTGAGATATGATGAAAGTACTGAAGAAGTTATTATGGAGAAAACTGTAGATGTAAAGAATCATATATCCAAAGGATTATTAGATGTGACTCAATGTTATTTATTAGACTGTGAAAATGAAATGTTTTTATGGTTAGGAAATAAGTGTCAAGTAAAAGTTAGACAACGCATTAATAAATTTGTTGAATCGATGTACAACGAAAGAAAAAGTCTTGGATGGATGGCACCATTATATAAAGAATACCCAGGAGGGGAAGAAGTTATGTTCAAAGAACGATTTTATGATTGGAACACATTACCAATAGGAAGTAAAGAAGATGTATCAAGTGGAAAAGGAATTGTCTATAAGAAGAGTCAAGGAATGACTAGTGAGGTTGATTTTAATAAAATGATGTTACCTGCTACAGAAAAAACAGAGGTTAAGATTGATGATGGTAAAGGAGATACTCAAATATGGAAAATTGATGGATTTAATAAAATAGAAATCAAACCTGAAGAAAAAGGAGTATTATTTGAAGCAGAAAGTTATATTATTCTCTACCATTATAAAATTTGGGCAAAAGACATGTATTTGTTGTATTTTTGGCAAGGGAGAAGTTGTGCTGTTATTGATAAAGGAACAAGTGCACGACTAACAGTTGATTTTCATAAGACATTAAAGAGTGATACAAAAGAAATGAGAGTTGTTCAGAATGTAGAAACAAGACATTTCCTTTCAATGTTTAATAATTCTTTAATAATTAGACAAGGAAAATATAAAAAAGAATTTGATTATAACAAAAAGTATTTATTTGACATTAGAGGAAAAGAAGAACCTTTTATCAAAGCTATTGAAGTTGATGTACAGCCAAATGCATTATGCAGTTATGGTGTATTTATTTTATTAACTCCTAAAACAAAATTTATTTGGAAAGGAAAATTCAGAAATGAGAAATATGTTGAATTTGCTGTTGGACTTGGAAAAGTTCACCAATTTATGGAAAGAGAGCAATGTGTTGAAATTGAAGAAGGTAATGAAAGTGAAGAATTTATTCAAGCCATTGGAGGAAAATATGAAATCGATCAACCAACTCATATGTATGTTGATAGACTTTACCAATTGTCCACTACAAGTGGTGCTTTGAGGTGTGAAGAACACGTAAGATTTTATCAAGACGATTTATATTCAAATGATGTAATGCTTCTAGACACAGTTGATGGGTTATATGTTTGGTTAGGAAGTAAATGTTCTGCTAATACTAAGAAGATGTCATTAAATACAGCACTAGAATTTGTAAAGAAAGGTAAGACACCTGAGTTACAGAAAAGAATTGTTTATGCTATTCAAGATAAAAAAGAGCCATATGTTTTCACTAAATATTTTCAAGGATGGCAAAAGACGAAAGGTCAAGAATGTTCAATAAAAGGAAACATTTTATTAGCTGAAGAAGAGTACAAAAAATTCTTTATTAAATACTCATATGATGATCTTGTTAATAAGAAATTCCCAAAAGGAATTGATGAACAAGCTTTAGAAACGTATCTCACTGATGATGAATTTGCTAAAGTGTTTAATATGTCTCTAGACCAATTCAATACTTTACCTCTTTGGAAAAGAGAAAACCTAAAAAAAGCAAAGAAGCTTTATTAAGAATTATCACTCATTACTTATTTTTGTTTTGTTTTTGTCTGTTTTTTTAAATCTAATTCTTCAAAATGAACAATAACTCAGAAGAAAGCTATATTAAAAATCATTTCAAGAGTTTTGTGATTTACTAAAAAATAAGTTCCTAAGATCTTCCTATCATTTTTGGATTACATAAAAAACTAAAATGTAAAAGACGTTTATGAAAACAAGTCATAGAAATTGCAAAAAATAAATTATGAGATTTAATAAACGACGAACTTGAAAAGTAGAAGTATGTCAGACGAAGAGATTAGGAAACAAGAAGAAGAGCTCAAAAGATTACAAGAAGAAATGGACAAAGAGGACGCTGAGATGAGACAAATGGAAGAAGAAATACGTCAACAAGAAGAGGCTATTCGAATTGAAGAAGAAAGGCTTCAAAAAGAAATTGAAGAAGAAGAACGAAAAGCCCAAGAAGAAGATGAAAGGTTAAAAGAAGAAGAGGAGAGAGTTAGGTTAGAAGCAGAACAACTCCAAAAAGAAATTGAGGAAGAAGAAAGAAGAGCAAAAGAAGAAGAAGAAAGAAAAGCAAAAGAGGAAGAAGAAAGAAAAGCAAAAGAGGAAGAAGAAAGACAAGCAAAAGAGGAAGAAGAAAGACAAGCAAAAGAGGAAGAAGAAAGAAAAGCAAGAGAAGAAGCAGAAAGAAAAGCAAGAGAAGAAGCAGAAAGAAAAGCAAAAGAACTTGAAGAAGAGGAGAAAATTAAATTAGAAGAAGAAAGAAAAGCAAAAGAAGAAGAAGAAAGAAAAGCAAAAGAACTTGAAGAAGAAAGAAAAGCAAAAGAACTTGAAGAAGAGGAGAAAATTAAATTAGAAGAAGAAAGACTTAGAAAAGAAAATGAAGAAGAAGAAAGAAAAATGAAAGAAGAAGAAGAGAGATTAAATAAAGAAGCAGAAAAACTTCAAAAAGAACTTGAAGCAGAAGAAAAAGAAGAAAAGAAAGACATGTTAAATATTGATTTATTATGTGATGGTTTACCTGAAAACCCAAATGTGGCTAGAAGAATTAAGGCTAGAGGAAAGACTCATGTTGGAAAAGGAGGTATTTATGGCAATTTAAAGAAAGAAGATATGAAAACTGAGTATGTTGAACCAGAAAAAAAACCAACACAACCAGAAGTAGGTAAAGGATTTAACATTACCACTAATGGAGGGGTTAAACTACCAACAAAAATGAATCCATTAATGGCTGAAGTACAAGCACGGAAAGCAGCAAAAGTTGGAAGGGCTTCCTTTTCAGTAAAGCCATCAATTATTACAAAACCAGAACCTAAGAAAATAAGTCCTTCTACATCACCAGGACTTGCAGATGATGCCTTTCTTGCACAACAAACATTTTCTAATGAGGTAGATGGCATGAATACATCAATGAATTATGAAAAGATGGTACGAGTTAGCGGTAAGTTTTTTTTGAAATGGAGAATCACTGAGTTAAAACCAGAATACTTAAATAGTGGAGATGTTTTTATTATTGATAAGATAGATAAAATTTATGTTTGGATTGGAAAAGACTCTTCTCGATTGAAGAGAACAAAAGTTTGTGATGCAGCAAATACAATTAAACATGATGAAAGACAAGGCAGATGTGAAATTATTCAAGTTAATCAAGGCAAAGAAGATGAAGAATTTTGGAAAGCACTTGGAGGAAAGAATGACAATATTGCTAAAGCAGAACCCAACCAAGATGACATTGAAGATAAAGACTATAGAGATGAGTTATATCTTCTTGGAGAGAAAAAAGGTAGTTGGGATGAGGCAGAGGTTGTTAATTGTAGTAAAGGAAAAATAGCCCATAACACTTTATTACCATGGAATGTTTATGTTTATGATGGTGGAAATGATGTGTATCTTTGGATTGGTACTAGAGCATCTTCTACATTAAGAAAGAGTGCTAAAGTTGTTGCACAGCAAATTTTTGATAAGAAACAACGATCTCCAATTGCTCAATTAATTCGTATTACACAACAAACTGAGCCTGTAATTTTTAAAGAGAAATTTGCTGTAACACAAGGAAGTGTTGAAACAGTTCATAATCCTGATTGTAGTTATACTGAGGATGAATTAAATCAATCAAGAAATAGAGCTGCAACTGTTAGTGTATCTAGACCAACAAAACCTTTAGTTAAACCAGTGTTTAATCGGAATGCACCAGTAGAAGAAGAGAAAATGACATTTGATATAAGAGAATTATTAGGTATTCCTGATGATTCTATTGTTCTTCAACCATCAAAAGACTTTATTATTCAAGGAGGAACAATTAAAGTATATGTTATTTGTGATATACAAAAAGAGGCTATTCCAGAAAGCATGTATGGTGAATTTTATAGTGAGAATGATTACATCATTGATTATAAAGATCCTAAAGAAGAAGTTAAGTTCTTCTATTGGCAAGGTAAACATACTTCAATAAAAAGTAAAGGAAAAACATCTATGTTAGTTAGTGATTTAAGTAAAAAAAAAGGTGCTAGCACTATTCGTGTACCTCAAGGAGAAGAGCCACATGCATTTATGCAATTGTTTGAAGATAAATATCTTATTCATATTGGAAACTATTTTGAACGTGAGAAACATCAAGCCACAGAGAGAATATATCAAGTGAGTAATACTATGTTTGAAAATACTTGTGAATATACAGTTCAACGTGAATTTAATAAAGAGTTTATTAACTCATCTTGTTCATATATTTATGTTAATACGGATGGAGTAAAAATTTGGAAAGGAAAATATGCAAATGAAAATAATAGAAGAGTTGCTGAAGAAGCTGCTAAAAGAATTGACCAACGACCTGCTACAATTTTAGATGAAAAAGATGGTAAAGTTTTGTTTAATGAGGTCAAACATTTTGATAATAATTATGCAGTTGTTATGCCAAAGTCATATCATTTAATCTCAGAGAAGATGTGTATAAAAGTAAAACAAAATACATTCTTTACTTGTCAAAGATTTAAAGAGCCAACGTTGTTAACTTGTGAAAAAGGGATTTATTTATTGTTGACACAATTGAAGAAAGATTGTATTATGCCATATCTTAACACTGTTCATGAATATTTAGAAAAGTTAAATGGAAAGTATTGTGGAATAGATGTTCCTGAAGTTTATGTTATCCATTCTTTAAAACATATCCCAAAGGAGGTAGTTACTATAATACATGGTTTTGAAAAAAGTTCATTAAAAGAAATGGATATTGAAAATGACCCTCAAAACATTATCTCATTTAAAGATCTTTGGAATATTATTAATAAAAAATACACTTATGAAGAATTACTTCAACGACCAATTTATTTGGATAAAACTAAATTGGAAACTTATTTAAGTGATGAAGAATTTGTTAAAGTCTTCAAACGTTCTCGTTCAGACTACAATAAAATGAAAAAATTTGAAAAGGAACAATTGAAAAAACAACATAAATTGTTCTAAAGAGAAATTTATCAAATAAATATTGAAAACTCCATTTCATTTATTTCTTTCTCATTTTATTATTCTACTTTTTTTAAATATAAAATTTATAACTAAATTATTATTTGTTAATATACGGATAAAACACAGATTAAGATATTCAATTACATTTGATGATTGCTTTGTCTAATAATGTTGTCGTTACAATTAAGAAAGACAGTGAAGAGGTTTTAGTTGATAATCCAGTTATAAAATCTCTTACAAATATATATTCTCTTCTAAAATATTTATTTGGAAGAATACTTACTAGAGTCGATATAATACCAATAACTTGGTGTATTATTTGTTTATAATTTTTAGAATTTAGTAAAGGAAGTAATGCTAATTGTTCAGAATATTGATCAATCATTTCATTTAATTCACTTTGGTTAATTGTTTGAATTTCATTTAAATATGCTTTATCAAAAAACTCTTGTTTTTTCTTATTTAATTTTTCTTTTCCTATTCTTATTTTAGCTCGTTTTTTTTGTTTATTCTTTGAAAGAGGACCTGAACTTGGGGGAGCTATAATTTCTTTACTTTCATCTTCTTGTTCAGAGCTTGATTCTTCATTTTCACTATTACCTTCTGAAATTGAACTAGCGCTAGATTGAATAGAATCATTACTTTTATTATATTTCTTTGTTTCTTGTTGTTTATCATTTTCTTCTGAATATGACATTTCTTGTTCTCCTGAATCAGTCTTATTTGCTTCTTCAACTACCATTCTATCTTCAGAATGGTTATTTTCAAATATTTCTTCCATAGGTTGTTGTACATTTTGATTAGTTATAACATTTACTTCATTAAGTTGTTTGAATGAATCAAGTTGATTAATTCTTTCTAACTGAGCTAATTTTTCTATTTTCATTATTATCCAACAAATGTCTTTAATTGAACTTTGTATCATATTTTTTGTTTCATTATCAAATTCACAATGATTTTTTATTGGTGAAAAGGTAATGTAATGACTTGCTGGTGTTATTCCTTTTTTAGACACTGCAAATTCTTGTGCAACTTTTCTATCAGTTTTAATATATTTTCTAAAGTTATTGATTTGAATAGATAAGTCAGTATCTGGTTGGTCGTTATTTAAGGTTTCAACAAAGTCATCTATTTGACCAGAAGAATGAAATATAAACCACTTTCCATTTGCATTAGAAATTAAGAACCCATTTAATAAATAATACACAAACCCTTTATGGTCAGATCCTAATACTCTTGTTCTCATATAAATTGATCCAGGAGTTTTTTTTGATGTTTGTTGTCCTAAAGGAGAAATTAAATAGTCTTTAATTAATATGTTAATGTTTTTAAACAACAATAAATGAGGAATATCACCTATTTCATTATATTGAAGGAAATCATTGTTTGATGTTGTTAAATAAAAAATTAATGGAATAGTATAACGGTTCACAGGAATTGCCTGCATCACTTGTACAGGATATTCTAATGAACATTCCTGTGAACAACTAAAATAATGATAAAACATTAATGAGCATAATCTTATAGCTAATGAATTATAGTTAAATGATGAATGATAAACATATACCATCACAGATTTAAATGTTGTGTCTAAATGCAATCGTTTTTTGTCTTCTTTTTTTATAATTTCATTTTCATCTTCTGTCTCATCTGAGTCTTCATTCATTTTTGGTGCATTTTCAATATCTAAAATATCTCGTTGTTGATGAATAAAATTCCACAAATATAATATTTCTTTTGTTTCTTCTGAACCTAAATCATTCAACAATTGGTTTGGTTTTCGTAACAAGTCACAATAAGGATGAAAGCTCCCCTTATGGCTTTGCATTAAAATTATGTTTTTTTAAGTTCTAATGCTTTCAACAGAAAATACTCAAGAATTAGAAGATTGTCCTAAAATTGTTTTTGTTGTTAAAAACCCTTTTTTTAAATCCTCAGTCTTTTTCATTTTTTATTTTTCTTTTACAACAAAAAGATGAAGTAGGAAATTCAAAATTAAAAAAACAATTAGAAAAAGAAGATAAAAATTTATTATCATTCAGAGAAAAACAAATAGAAAATGAGTAAATAAATAATAAATTCTTTCATTGATTATGAAGATAGAATCTGATATTTTAAAAAATAATCTAACAGTATTCATAAACCATAGTTATAATAATAGCATAAATATAGTAGGAGCAATAACGTGTGTGTTTCATTAATAAGTCTTACATAACCACACAATTTGTTTAAACACTTATTACAGTGATACAAAATAAAATTGACATGAAGAATACATTGAATAGAAATAATTTATAAACAACTACACAACGCCAAGAGTATGAGATAATTTAATACAGACATAAGTTAGAATATAAAATAATGTATTTAACAATCAGAATAATTCTAGACTACAGACACATCATAAAATTAAGTCAATTAACTAAATGTTAATAGAATAGGTTTCTATTAATTCTGCTTCAAGAAAGACTAATTTCGTTCATTCTTTGTTCTCGATAAAAGCTGAACATATAAAACAAAACAATAAGAATAATAAAAGAGATATAACACAATTAAGAGAATATAAAATAAAAGTGTTGTAGCATCGTCACAACAATTGTATATTATGAATCTTAAAATGAAAATACTTTTAACATATTTAATCTATCCACTTATATTATAAAGTTTATTTTTAATAAATTCAATTAGCACGAAAAATGTTATTATTCAGATTCTTCTTATAAAACATACTTATGACTTTATTATTACAACATTTCTTATTCATTAATTAATTTTATACCTTCATTAATTTGTTAATATGCTTTTATTTCTTTTTTATATTTTCCAACATAGCTTTCTTTCTTTACATCATATTTTCTTTCATTTAATTCTATTATATTCATTAATTCATTAAAATTAATCTTCTTACAAAATGCTTTCTTCATTCTTTTAATTATTCCATTTGGATTTTCTTTTATTGTTTCTATCATTTCTCGTATTCATGTATTTGATCTCCACTTATATTTTAAATATATTCTTATTAATTATTTACCACATTCATCTCTTGCTGACATTAATCCTAATCCCATTTCATTTATTTTAACATATAATCTACTTTTGGGATATTTCTACTGTATAATTGGAGTTGTATTAATGATTTTCTTATTTGTTTATCTATCTTCTCCAATTCTCCTAGTTTCCATGGGACAATACTAAATCCATATCTTAATTTGGATATTATATCATTATTAATCTTTCTTATTGTATTGAGGCTGCTGTATTTCATAGTGTTTAATGATGATAAAATAGAAGATACATCATTTAATATTCTTGTACAATATTTATTAATATTTACTTTATCTCCTATTTCAATACCAAGATATTTACAAGGGTTATCATTAGTTACTCTTGGTAGTTCAGCTAATTCTCCATTTATTTGACTATTAATATTAGTCATTATCCCACTCTTTTCTACATTAATTTTTAATCCTATTGCATTAAATATTTCTTTAGTTAATTTGTGAGGAGGTTTTCAATTTCACCATAATGAGAAAGTAAAAGAAAAATGTGAAAGAAAACAAAAAAATTTTTATTTGAACTAAAAAAAGAAGAAGTATGTCATATAAATCAAAGTACCATTCAGAAGAAGATGAAAAATATGAGAAGAAAGATGAAGAAATAAAAAGGATGAATGAAAAGAAAAATGAAGACCAAATTAAGGAGATTGAAAATCAGAATGACAAGAAAAAAAGAGGTACAACAAGAAATGGTTATAGAAGAACTTTGTCTACTGAAAAAAGTAGTACTAACCCCACTCATTCCAACGAAAATGTCAAATACCAACAAAAAGAAAGAGGGTCATTAAATAAAGTTCCAAAACAAAGTTTAAAAGAAGAAGAGAAACAAGAAAAAGAAATTGATGAAAAAAGTAAAAAAGAGATAAAAGAAGAAGAAAAAGTGGTGTATAAAAGTATTAAAAGCGATGAACTGAAAGAGTATCAACAAGAAAACAAAGAATTACTTATTAATGAAAATGACCAATTATCATATATTCGTCAGCAAATTAAAAATACTGAACAATTATTAGAACAATTAAAAAAAGAAGAACAACGACTAAAAGGAAAAGTTACAGAAGGAAAAAGTCAAATAACTCAAAATGAAAATATTGTGGTTGATGTGATGTGCATTCTTCCAAATGGTAAACAAATTTGGATTAATATTAATAAAGATGACGACCCAAATCAAATATGTAAGAATCTATCAAATGAATACTTACTTTCGAAAGAGTCCGAACAAAAATTATTGAATTACATTATTGAAGCACAACATCAATAATGTTTTTTACATAAATTAATTTCTTTTAATAACCTTAATTAATTTGCTCATAGACAAAAAAATATTATTGAAACAAAATTAATAAGATTCATATTGAGGTAATTCAGGCGGTTCTCTTGATGGCGGTTGAAGTGTGGGATACATCGCACTAATTTTAATTAGTTGCTTTCTTTGTGGAGGAGGAATATTAGGTAAAGAAGGAGGGGCAACTCCATTTGCATTAACATGTTCAGAGTTATCATCAACTCCTTCAAAGTCTTTATTTTCAAATTTTGTAGCACAATTCTCACAAACTCTAACAGGTTTAGAACTAATATGAGGAATAACAACTCTTCTCTTTGTACATTCAGCACATAAAACTCTACCACATTTTCTACAATGATGTCTTCTATTTAATAAAGTAAATTTTGAATGACAGTTCATACAATCTAAAACATTATCATCAGGTATCCATGTTGGGGCTGCTTCATTATCACTTAATTCTTCTTCAAATTCATATTTTCTTTCACCAGTGAATGCTTTATTTAAGTCCATTACCCATTCCTTCTTTTCATCAAATGTTTCTGCATAAACAACAACTGATTTTTGAAGTCCTTTAAGTTGAAATCCATTTTGACTAATATCAGAATCTTCTATATCTTTAACAGAAGTTAATTCTAATAATTGATGAAATTGTATTTTCTTTCCTTGTTGTTCACCATAAATTACTGTTGCATCATTAAATAAATAAAAGTACCTTTCTTTTACAGCTTTTCTACATTGTTTTCTTAAAATACCTTCACGTACCAAAGTACGAGGTAAAGTTTTTAAGTCATTTTCAGTTTTAGGATCTAAGTCAGTAAACATTTTAATAATATCTCTCATCTTTTGTTTATTATTTTCATTTGCAATAATTGCATTAACGGCTTTAGCATATGAGTCTAAATATCTTCTTACTTGTTCTGCAATAACTGCATCTGGATGATCTTTTTCTGTATTCTTGATATATTCTTTCATTAATAAAATATATCTAGGAATTCTTTGGACTGGGAATATTAAAAATGACATTAAATTCCCATTATTAGACAATGGATTTTCTTTTTGTGTTTCACAAAATTCTTCAAACTTCTTTTTTTTAGATAATTTATCAAATAATAATGATGCCTTTTCATAATTTTGAATATATGGACCAAAACGATTAAATAACGGTTTCTATTTTGTTATTTCCTTTTAAAAACAATTATCAAATTATACAAATGAATTTCTATAAAAATAATTATTAGTAACAAACATTTAATAAAAATACATCACATATATTGTCATTTAATGCAAACTCTTTTAACCTATCTTTTAACTGTTTTGTTAATTGATTAGCTCCATCTAATAACTCTTCTAGATTACAGAATAAACCTTTCATATCTTCTTCACTAATTAAATCCATTCCTTTGAGTGGAGTAATGTATAAATCAACAACAGTTTGTAATGCCCGTGCATATGACTCTTCAGTTGATACAATCTCATTTACAACATATAATCTTTTTGACATCTTTTATTATCATTTTTGAGATTTTTCCCTTCCAAATTTTTCCTTTTGAAAAAATTTTTCAGTTCTTCGTCTTTTTTTTTAGTTAGAGCTTTTTACTTGTTTCTTCACTTGAAATTATCGAAATATTTTCTATTTTATTTCAATTAAAATTTAGTTAATAAAGATTTTTATCATTTCTTATTATCACAAGAAAGAACTTAAAAATAAAACTTAGAACTAATAAAAAAGAAGAAAAATGTTATTGAAATGGGGATTTTTGATTCTGTTCATTTTTTTGAAACATGAAGTGAAAGGACAATTATGTGATAAAACGATTGAAATTGATATAAAGAAAGATTATGAAGATAGTAATAATTTAACGTGGAGTACTACACAATATCCGTGGAGTTGTAGAAATGGAAATTTAACTGGAAATAGAAATGGAATTTTATATTCATTTACAACAGATAATACTCCAACATTACTTAAAATATCAACATGTTATCCTCACACTAATTTTCCTGCTATTGTAAGAATCTTTAGTTCATGTAATAAAATATTAAGTGGTTGTGGACAATCTCAAAATGATGACCCAGAAGGAGTATGTGGTGGGATATTATCTCGAATTACCTTCCAACCTGAAACAAATAAAAAATACTATATTTTAATAACAAGTACATCTAATGTTACTGGACTATATACTTTAACTGTACATCCTTATAGCCCTAATTTAATTAAACAAAATAATTGTTTTTATCAATTAGCCTTAAATTTAAATATTCCTTCTGTAGTTGATGATAGAATAACAGAAGATTGTACTATTTCAGATATACCAAATACAGATTTGAGTATTTCAGGAAGATGGTATTCATTTACTCCTAAATCAACATCTATAAGAATTGATACTTGTAATAAATATACATCATTTCCAACTACAATTTATCTTTTTAAATATGACCAAAAATTAATTAATTTACAATATATTGGTTCAAATTCTAATGGGTGTGGAACATTAGCAAGTTATGATGCACAAGATTTAATACCAAATGAATTATATTATATTGTAGTAAGTCCAACAGGTGGTGTGTTAAAACAACAACGCTCATTTCAATTACACATTTATGATGAGTCTCAATATGGGGATTGTTCTACAGCATTTGGAATAACTCAATTTCCATTTTATATGAATTTTAATATATCAACAAATCCAGAAGTAAGTTATACAAGAAATAATGGAAAAAATGTAACTGGTAAAGTAATTTTTTTTAGCCTTGCAGGTGATACAAATAAATATGTTTTTACTACATTTTATACCAAATATTTTTCTGAAGTTACTGAAACAATTATTGGATATAATAATTATTGTGGTAACTTTAAAGAAGGTACTTTTCAAGGTAAACATGAATATACTATTGTTCAATCAGAATATAATACTAATACTATGTTACAAGTAATTTGTATTAAAGAGCCTTGTGAAATTAGTGTTTCTGTATTATCAGTTACTGGAGTAACTAATGGACAATGTGAAAATGCTCATATTGTTTCATTAAATGAAAATGAAAGTTATTCTCAATTTGTTGGTTCATCACTATTACCAAGTTCAATAATTGGATGTTCTCAAGATATAGAAGAAATGCAAGGAAGTTGGTACCATTTTATTCAAAATTCAGAGGATATTATTACTATTGGAATAACTCCATATCTAGCTGAAGAGTTTATGTGTTATTTAGAAGTTCATGATAAATGTAATTCTACTTTATGTTTAGAAACAAGTTATTCAACAATAGATATTAAATATAAAGAATTTTATGTATTTGCAACTTCATATACAATTTATATGCCAGCTCAATATGGTTACTTTTTGTTTTGGGCATTAAAAAGTAAAGAGAATATTGGAAAATATCCGTCCAATCCAATTATTATAGAATCAATTCCATTTACTAAAATGGTAGCTCTACCTTTTGAAATAGAAAATTATTGTAGTGAAAAAGAAAATACAAAAACATATCACTATGGAGTTTGGTTAAGATACTCACATGACCCATCATTTAAATACACAGCTAGTACATGTGGAACAGAATCTAATTTGTTAACGAATATTACATTATTAAGTGATCTTACTGGTCCTGAATCACTTGAATGTATTCAAGGAACGTCTTCTTCATGTGGATTTGGACATTCAGTAGATATTTCAATAGATCAAAATGTTAATAGTTATATTGGTATTATTTCAACGAATTTAGGAGTAACAAGATTTTCATTATATTATGACCAAAAAGCTACTGATAGTAGTTGTAAATTTGCATCGATAATAAGTGAAAGTAGAAATATTAGAGGATTTACATCACGTGGTACCACTTCAGAATCAAAATGTAGAGAAATTATTTCATTAAAAGGTATTTGGTATTTACTTGACCTTTCACAACCTGCTAATGTTACTATTCAAATAAACGCTTCTAGTTCCTTTAAAACTGCTGTAGAGATATATGAAAGTTGTGAAGTTATTTATAATGAATCTGTACCAAAAGTGTGTATTGACCAAGCAAATTGTGTTACTTCACCTATTGGAAATAATGGGTGTTTATTAAGGATTCGTTTAAATAAAGGAAAAAAATATGTCTTTGTAGGAGGAATGAATGCAAATGACTATGGGATATTTGAAGGTTATGTTGATATTCAATATGACCCAAATGATGAATTAAAACCTCTTACACATCTTATGTTTTGGAGTATTTTTGAAGGTATTGTATTTTTACTTTGGATTATTTCTCTTCTTCTCTTAATCATTATAAAGAAAGTTAGAAAGAATGTTATTTCAAAAAAAGGAGAGAATGAGTATTTAAAACAAAATTTGATAAAATCAAATCATGAAGTTAATATAAAAACAATTATTGATAATTAAAATGTTATTAATGACTATTTATTTGGTTTTGTTTGTTGATTTTATCTTTTTTTTTATTTCAGAAAGTTCAATTGAAAAATACATTAAAAAAAGTAATATTCTAGTTAATTTAAGTTAAAAACTTCTAATTGAAAAAAATATCAAAGGAAAAACTTATTTTAAAACAACAAAATAGAGTAAAAAGTTGTTTTACAATAAGTTGGATCATCATGAATAATGAATAATTTTGAATATTACTAAATAAAAAATATAAGAAATATGTTATAAATGAATAAAAAATGAAAGGATTATAAGAAAATAATAAGTTTAAAAAAAAAAGCTTTGAATATCCCTTTAAAGAATAACTTTTCAATATAAAAAGAAAAACGCTTATTTTTTTTTTGATTAAAATTTAAGAAAACGACATAGAGAATTAAAAAAAATAAACTTATTTGACATGGAAGATGAGTTTGATTTAATATATATAATTAACTTAATAAAAAGAATAAATTAAATAGTAGAGATGTTATATTACTTAAAGTCTTATTAATTGGAGATATTTCAGTTGGAAAGACATCACTTTTATTAAGATATTGTGATTCAACATTTAGTACAACATATATTACAACAATAGGTGTTGATTTTAAAGTTGCTACAATGAAAAGAAATGGTCGTACAATCAAAATGCAAATTGTTTGTTATTTTTATAAAAACTCACTTTTATATTAATACTTTAAAAATTATATAAAAAGTCATAACAACAATAATTATTTTATAGTGGGATACTGCTGGAAGTGAAAGATTTAGGTCTATTGTTAATAGTTATTATAAAGCAAGTAATGGCTGTTTTTTAGTTTATGATATTACTGATGCAACAAGTTTTAATAATGTAATGATGTGGTATACAGCTTTAAAAGAAGAATGTCCTGAATGTGAAGTTATGTTAATTGGATCGAAGTCAGACCTTTCCTATAGAAGATGTGTTCAAACACAAACTGCAATGGAATTTGCAAAACAACATCAAATGAGTTTTTTAGAAACTTCAGCTAAAGAAGGAAGTAATGTTACATTAATGTTTCAACAATTAGTAGATTTAATGTTAAAAAATAAAATACCACCATCTCCAGACAAAAACTCTTCTATTTCTTTTTCAAAACCATTAACAGAATCAAAAAATTCTTGTTGTTAATTTTATTAGTTTAGAAGAACATATAATAAAATTTAAATTGAATATAAAAAACTAGTAATTTAATCTTTCATTTTACTGAAGAATAAAAGGAAGTTGAATTGTTTTTCCTTTAAACTCTTTTAAACCTTCTTCTTCAAATGACTTTCTAAAACTAATTTCACAAATTGGACTTTTTGAATCATCAACAATAGCTCCAGCTTTTTTAAGGTAATAAATATTTAAACGATACCAATCTCTTTTAACTGTATTAACATTATCAAAACTTTCATTTAATGAATTTTTTAAAGCACTAAATTCTATAAATCTTTGAATTTCAAAAATTGATACTTTTGTTGCTAATGGAAAAACATCAAAGAAAAACATTTCTTTTTTAATTCCATTATTTTCTGAAGGATGAATAACTATTCCTTGTTCATTAACAAATGGAACTTTTTTCTTAGCAATGTGATATGGTAATTGATATTCTGCAGCTTTTTCTAAGAAAGATGTTGAATAACCATTAATAGAAATATGTCCACAATTATAAATAAATTCTCCATTAGATAATTGTTTATTTAATTCATCAGTTAATTCAGTATATTCAACAACTTTAATCCTTTCTTGTTCTTTTACTAAAACACCAACTTTCTCTTCTTTAAATCCTTTTTTTACAATTTTAATACAAATCTCTGACTGAAGTAAATCCATATATCCAATCATATTTGGGTCTACATCTTTACATAATATATTATCTACATTATGGGCGACTGAATATTTAATTCCTTTTTCATTCATAAATTCTAATATCCCATTATCTTTTAATGCTTTAAATAATCCTCCATGTCCATTAGGAGCCATATATGGCTTGTCTTTCTTTTCATATAATATTTTACCATTAAAATCTACAACTGGAAGCATTCCTTGTGGAAAACAATGAATTTGTTCAGAGGATAATCCAAAATATTGATGTTCTTTAAAATAATTATTAATTTCTTCTATTGTTTCTTCATTAGTCATTAAAAACCAATGAATCATTACATTCTTTTGATGACTATATTCACTTGCTAATTCTTGAAGTCTTAACAATCTTTCTGACGTCATTTGAAATATTGATTTTGGTATTTCAAATGGTAATACAAACATCCCTTTTGGATGTTCAAATCCAAGTCTGCTTCCTTGTCCACCTGCAAGTGTTATTAATGCAGTTTTCCCTTGACTAATTAATTCTAATCCACGATAATAATGTTCTTTAGTAACAGGAATAGTATTAGTGGTTATATCAACTGGTTGATAAGTCATTTGAATTGTTAGTTTTCTATAACTGACTATTGCTTTGTCTCTTCCTTTAGATTTTAACAAAACGAAAATTCGTTTTACTTCATAAGAACTATAAAAATATGATGGAGGTTTGTTACAAACATCTTTTCACAGAATATCAAATTATATCAACTACTAACAAAAACTACTCATAAAAAACAATAAATTATCTTTTCGTAAGTTTTTTCATTCAATTAATTGAAATTAACAAAGAATCATTAAAATAACTACAATAACTTTCTTTTTGTTTTGTAACAAGACAAGAAAATGTGATTTTTAAAAACCAAGAAGAACTAAAAAATAAAAAACTAAAAATATTTTATAATGTTCTTTGTTATTTTAATAATAACTGCTTTTGCTGTACCATTAACTAAAAAACAAGAAAAGGAAGTAAGTTCTATTATTGCAGAAATTGGAGATAAATTATCTGTTATTGGAGATTCAATTAAAAATCATAGTAATGAAATTGATCTTATTTTAAATAAAGTTAGAGAAGGATCAAATTTTGATGGAGCTACTCAAAAATTAGAAATTTTAAAGAATGAAGTTATTAAGTTGATTAGAGAAAAACAATATACAAAAGAAATTCCAATTGGAGACAAAGCTTTAGATCTTGAAAAACTTTATGACCAAATTGAAATGAAAAAAACAAAAATTACAAAAAAAAATTGTAAAGAAGATTCACCTAAAGTTAAAGAAGCAAAAAAAGAAGTTAAAAAAGCAATGAAACGTGTAAACAAATCATCAGAAGAATTTAAATTAAAAGAAGATGCTCCACACGTACATACTGCAAAACCAATTGGATATGTAAGTAAAAAAAATAACAAAAAAGAAGTAAAGAATGAACCTAAAAAAAATGTTAAAACAATAACAAAAAAAGACACAAAGAAAGAAACTGTTAAAAAAGAAGACATCAAAAAAGAGAATTTGAAGAAAGAAGTAAAGAAAGACTTAAAGAAAGAAGTTAAAAAGGATTTAAAAAAAGACGTTAAAAAAGAAATAAAGAAAGAAATTAAAAAAGAAATAAAGAAGGAAGAAAAGAAAATCCCTTCAAATAAACAAATAAAAGAGACTCAATTAGAATCTACAATAGACTTAATGAGACAAATCCCTCAAATACCAATACCTCCAATGACGTATCAACCTATAATGCCAGTTTATATGTCACCAATAAGATTTATCCCAAATCCTTATTATTATTATAGAAGACCTTATTATAGAGTAAATCCTTATGTTCGTGGGTTATATTTAAATCCTGACATGTTTGGTACTTTTAAAAATAGTGACCCATATTTGAGAAGAAATTTACCACCAAAGCCTAGCTTTGGTTATTAAACTATCAAATTAATTCGATAATTCATTCGTTTTAATATTCCTTTTTTGTTATTCTTGAAATAAAAATAGTTATAGATATTTTCAATAGTTTGATAAATTGTTTGTTTTTGTTATTCATATTCTTTCTGTAGTAATAAACATAGAATTAACTTTGTTAACTTGTAAAACCAACTTGTAGTTTTATAGATATATGTAATTTTCTTTATTTTACTTAAAGAGTATTAGTTCAATGGAGATGATAATTAATTAACTCTTGTAAAGAATAATTGGTATTGAGTTACAATAGCTAACGCTTGTTCTCTGAGTTGAATAGAAAGTTTGTTATGTATTAATGAATTGACATATTTGAATATAATACTCAATAGTTTTTGTTGATAATTTAGCATGAAAGTAACATAAAACACGAAAGACAATGAAATTTGAATCATGTTGATATCAGATGCATAGAAACATTCATAACTAATAAGTGTTGATGATTAAAAAAAAGTGGAATGAAGTAGATGTTCAAATTGAATATTAATTTTTGGAGTGTCTAAAACTAATTTTTATTTAGATTAATGACACAAATAAATTAAATAGAATAATAATTTAATAACCAACAAAGATTTTAGTATTAATTAATTGAAGTGTTTACTTGTATTAATGTTTACTTGAACAATTTATTTATTAAACAGAATATATCAAATAAAATGATAAGAAGTGTTTGATTGAAATTAATCACATAATATCAATATTTTGTTGTTACATTACTACTAATTATACTGAGTTATTTACAAGTAATGAGTTAATATTATAAACTGAATTAGAAGTATTTGAATTTAGTTTGGTTGAAACGAACAATTGTTTAGACAGAATGTTTATAAATAAATATTTAAA
>NW_001914910.1:74845-77971 GCF_000208925.1 Entamoeba histolytica HM-1:IMSS | reverse complement strand
TCTTCTTTTCGTTGTCATACAATAAAATCACTGGTTTACCTCCTCTTATCCTCAAAGCTAAATGAATAAATGATTTATTTGTTGTTACACAATCTAATAATGTGTTTTGATCTTCAAGTTGCTTTCTAACATAGAGAAATCTTTGTTGCTCCAAAGGAATTCCTGTTATAGATTTCACAAGGCGTTTTACTTGTGAAATAGTAAAGATACCAAGTACTTTAATGAAATATTCGTCTTGAATGGGTATTTTATTATTATCCTAATTTCATTTAATCCAGCAACTTTCATTCCTTCTCGGTTTTTCTTCATTATTTCAAAATTGGTTGATAATGTCTCTTTCATTTTGCTTTGTGTCTTTTCATCTGTGACTAGTTCTCTTAATTTTTTCTCTTTAACATTGATCATTCTATCTATTATCTGGTTCTTTAGTTTTCCTGTTTCGATGTTTTGATTCTCGCTTTTTTTAACAACCAATTTATATATTTCAGTGTCTCTTTGAAGTATTTCGTAGTATTTTCATTCTTTTGCAAGACATTCTTCGTTATTCTGTCTTTGGGTGTCAATCTCTTTGATGAGATTGTCATACTTTTCAATAAACTCTTTCTCATTTTCTGGAACTTTAATGATATAGTTATTTTCATACCCAATTGTTTCTCTTTCTTGTTCTTCAATATGTTGCATTTCACCAAAATTATTAAAAAGCACAAAAGAGAACATCCCAAGGATATTTGAACAACACGACATTTGGTATTTTTCAGTCTTTATGAGGTTTGTCTTATCAATAATTTTTACGGCATATAAAACTTAATAAAATTAAATGATAAGTAGAATTAATTCACTTATTTTTATGAATAAGATTATCCATTGTAACTTCTTCTCCTTTAACAAGGTTTCCTTCTTTGTCAACACTCAAAAACTCTAATTTAATCCCTCCTTGTTTAAATCGTGTTGTTCTTAATAACTTCCATGCATCAACAAATTGTCCATCATCTGTTTCACAAACAGACATACTTCCTTGTTTAGTGTGAAGAGTATTTGATTTCATTCCAACCCGTAAACAATTAAGTGCTGCTGGATTAGGAACAGCCGCAACAAATGAAATAAGAAGTAAAATAATTCCAATCATGACTAATACATTCCAGTTTTTTGTTTATTTTTTTTATTATTTGTTATATATTTCAAATTTTTATTAAAATGTTGTATTAAAAAAGATTAAAATTTTTGTTATTAGAAAGTCATGAGAAAAATTATCATTCTATTTTTATTCTGTGAGAAATAAAATTTTATTATTAAATGTTGATTTTTCATGTTGCGAGACAGTAGGCAAAACAACTGAATATATACAGAAATAATAGTAATATCAATTTGGTATTACTCTTTATGATGTTTTATTTAAATAAATTACTGAAAGAAACTAATATTATTAAATATCCATTTAAATTATATTATCAAATTATGTTGTGTAAGGTTTTTAACTCCTTACAATAACTTTCACTAAACAACTAATTTTTTCAATTTCTCTTCAATGCCATGAGGTAAAATGAAACTAAGATTTGATGTTGTTGAATTTCCATACTGGTCAAATGATTCAAAATATCCGTTTATTGATTCAAGTTTTGTTTTTTGATTTTGTTGGATATTTTTTTCTTTTGACCCAAATGTTTTTATTATATTTAGTAAATTGTATGGTAATGTTGTTGGAGATATTACAAACAAATGGCTTTTTAGAGACCAAAAATACTCAAGGACTTGTTTTAACCACTCTCCATACTTTGCTTTGATTTCTGATATGCTATAAAATATTCCATTATCATCAATTGTACTAATAAACTCATTGGGACTTTTATATGTATTAGTTGTTGGAACTTTTGACACCTTAGTATTTATCAAGATTCCATCTTTGAAACCTCTTGCTTTACACCATTGTGTAAGACAATTCATAAATTGGTCATGAATGTCTTTTTTAAGATATCGTTGAACATTTGTATTTTTTGAGAAATTTTCAGTTATAGTTGTAATCTGTTTACTAAATATTTTTTCTGTCCAAATATTTCCTTCAACTTCAACAGAAAATATGTTAATTTCATTTCTTTTATCAATAACTTTTTTTCTTTTTGGTGGAATAATAGTCACACATCCTCCTTTGTAAACTACATAACTGATGATAAATCCCCATAAACTAAATATTTTTTCTTGATGGTTATGTTTCTTTTGTAAAATGTTTGAGCGTTCTATTTTGTCTTGCATTAATCTTTTGTTCCAGTTTTAATTTTTTTAGTGCTTTTATAATGAATAATGAAAGATTTTATCTGTCATTGAAATAAAATTGAGTGACGCTTGTATGTTATATTATTTTTTTGTGAAATAATTATTAAAATAATAATAATAATAAATAGAAATCAAATTAGGTTCAATTTAATTTGGTTTATATGGTAAGAAATGTATTTAATTATGAAACAATAAACGTTATTCATCCTTCTACTAAAATCAAATATTGAAATATTTATTAAATAAATTCTTTTTCAAATAACTCAAGACTGAAACTTATTTCTATTGGTACTAAACATAGGTATATTAATGTAAAGATGCTTTATAACAGGAACAATGACAAAAAAGTCATCTTCATATTTGTCAATGCTTGAAATATTCCCAAAGATAGTCTGTATAACAATAAGTCATAAATATTATGAGAGACACTATGAAATTCAAATTATATAGTTGTAGTGTTTATAGAAATTAGACTGAAAGGATAAAGTGTTATTATATGAATTATAAGAAGGTATTTCTATCATAAAACAATATTAACTAAAGTTTAAGTAAAGTTTTGGAGAAGTATATTAATTAGGAATATCCATCTTAACATTAACTTAGTCTCAACTCATGTTATACAATAAAAACTTGTCAGTACCTTTAACCACCACCTCACACTTAGAAAATTAGAAAGTATTACAATACTATGCTAAAACACCCATGTCTTTATTGAGAAAACCATGCCAAATACAATTAAAATAAAATAACCCACCAAAACTAAATGAAATTCTTCAATCATCATTTAAATGTAAGTCCTTTACCATCAACAAACCATTTTAGTAATAATGGATTTAATAAAATGATAGAACAAAGGCT
>NW_001914910.1:0-74745 GCF_000208925.1 Entamoeba histolytica HM-1:IMSS | reverse complement strand
AAGTGCTCTTTTCTGGGATTTTTCATTTGTAGTTATTACTTGAAACACTTTTCCAAAACTACCACATCCTAACAATTTACCAAATTTATATTTATCAAATAATTGAGTTTTTGAATTAATTGTATTGAATGTTAATGTATCAATAAATAAAAATGAAATAGGTTCTATTATTGTATTTTCTTGTTGACAAACTTTAACAACATAAATAACATCAAATGAATTTATAACTGTTTCACTTTTTTTTTCTAATCTTTTATTTTCATCATTAAGAAATGTTCCATTTGAAGATGTGTCAGTTAATATAAAACATTGACTTTCGTTATTTTGTTGTCTTCTTGTGATTGTAAAATGATTACTACTTATAATATATTTTTCTTTGTCTATTCTCTCTCTCCCAATATTTTCTACTTCTTCTTTTAATAAAATATTAGGTGTTGTTGACTCAAGTCCAATAAGTATACCCCATGTCATATTACTCATTTCACTGTTTTTCTATTTGTAAATCTCTTAAATTATTTCTTTTTAATTTTCATTAAAACGATTTATATATTCCTAAAATAGAGAAAAAAATTTTAATTTATGAAATAGAAAAAAAAGTTTTTTCTGATATTTTCAAATATTTTTTGATTAATTCTATTTGAATAACAAAAAGATTAAAAATATTTTTATGATATAACTACAACATTGCTTCAATAAAAAAACAATTCTTCAAAATATTGTAAAACAAAAATCACCAAAAAAGGATTTCTCAAATTAGTTTTGTTTAATGCTTGTCCTTTTCTTCATCATCATCAATTTCTCCGTATCTCCAGACATTAAGATGTTTGTCTTTAGCAGCAGATTGTGCAGAAGTCATAGCACGTCCCCAGTCACTGTTATCATTGAAAAATCTATCAAGAATAGAAAGACCTTCTTCAATAAGCATATTGTTAATGCAAACATCTCCAACAACAACTTTAGCAACTTCTTTATCATTAATAGTAGCAACAAACATAGTGGCTTCTTTATTGAAGAAAGAAGAAACAGCATTAATCATAGCATCAAAATCAACATCTTTTCCTCTGACAAGTGTCTTAACACCAGCAAGAGCAATTGACTTAACTGTAACTTCAATATTTTCATATTCTTCTTTAAGTGGTTTTAATTTATTCTTACCACAAACAATAACTGCACCAGTATCAATGCATTTAACAACATTAGCAGTTGGAACAGCTTTAGTAATAATAGCTCTGTATTGAACACCTTTAATCTCAACAACACATTTTTGTCCATCTTTTTGTTCAACTGATCCTTTGTTGCATTTCTTTAATTTATTGCTTAATTCTTCAATAAACTTAGCATCAGCAACTTTCTCATAATAATAAATCATTGATCCATCAAATCCAGTAATGTAGACATTCTTTCCTTCACCAAACTTAATTTCTCTATGAACTTCTTTAACAACTTTAACTGGTCTAACTGGTTTAGATTCACCCTCTTTTTTAGCTCCAGCAAATTTATAGATACCTTCTTGATTTTCTTTCATTTCTGCAATATTTTCTGGAATATCTCTTCCAGAGAATTGAGCATATGCCTTGCTTAAAACAAGATCACAAAGATCAAACTTCTTACTAAGAATATCAACACAGAAATTTCCTTTAAAGAATTCTCTAAAATCAACAGTAACTTCATTTAATCCAAAGAGAGCTCTTACAGCTGCTTTTGATTCTTCATTGAATTTCTTAAGTTCTTCATTTTCATCATCTCTTGGAATTCTACAATGTGAAAGAACTACTGTCATTCTACAATCTTTTTCTGGAATATAAATAACATATTTGCATACATTAATAACTCTTTCAACAATACAATTGAAACTATTGTTAAGGAAAACATCTTTAATTGATTCTCTTTTTTCTGCTGGATATTGAGTAACAACCTTTTCTTTGTATTCTCCTTTTGGTGTTTCTGAGAGGAGTTTATAATCAAATGATTGATAGAATTCATCACGTGTCTTTTCTAAAACAACAAGCCCTTCTTTAATTAATGTAACAGCAACATTCTTTCCAGAAGCATAAACATCATAGAAAACTTCTTCAATTGTTTTATCTTCTTTTGTGAAACTTCTTTTATAACACTCTTTAGCTTCAAACTTCTTTCCAACAATAAGTTTTCTAAGGCATTCTTTAATTCTGAATTGGACAAGATCATTAAATTCTTTATCATTCTTTTTGAATACTGGTCTAACAGATGCAAGATGAATATTATATTCTTCATTTCCTTTCTTAGCTTTGATGTGATTTCCAATGTAAATAATTTCAGCTCCTGAAATTATCTTAGCATTCTTTCTTCTATCTTCAAGTTCCTTTAATCTTTGTTGTCTTTTAGCAATAATAGCATCTTCAGCAGCTTGATCAAATTCAGTCCATCTTGCTTTCTTTTCTTTTTTAGCTTCTTTTTCAGCAGCTTGATATTTTTGTTTAATTTCTTCAGTAGCATTTTCTAATTTACTGCATACAACAAATCCTGATCTTAATAATTCTTCTGCAACATCTTTCTTTTCAACAGAAAGTTGAGCATAAGCAACACGTTGAGAAGTTTCAATAACTTTAACTGTAACATCTCTTTGATTGAAAGATCTATTAATATATTTCATAGCATCCTTAGCATCGTCATCAAAATCAAATACATCTTTTTCAGTGTTGTATCTAAGCATTTGATTAACTCCGTATAATACTACTTTAAATCTTCTTCTGTTTGTATCTTCAATAATATAATGTGATGGAGCTTCAACTCTCTTAATATGTCCTTGAATTGTCTTTCCTTTTAATTCACTAATTTCCTTTTCATTAAAGAATATATTTTCTGGTCTCTTCTTAGCAATCTTAATCATATCCTCACTGAAAATACCTCTGTGTGAATCTTTTGCTTTTTGTTCTGCATCAAAGTATTGACTAAATTCTTTTCCTTTTCCTTTAATCTTTAATGAAGCGTATCCACTTTCAATTAATGTGCATACAATATTTTCTTTTCTAACAAATGGAACTACAGCCTTTGGAATACCTTGATGTTCTGAAACAACTTCAAATTTAACTTCTTTACCAGTGACCAATTTTTTTCTTAATATTTCGTTGGTTTCATAAGCAAATGCCTCTTCTTTCTTCTCTTTGGCATCATATCTTGGAAGATCAACATATGCTAATACAACGGTACTCCTTTTATCATCTTTCTTAGATGATAAGGTAAGACTGTTGTTACTTTTTACTTTAGCAACAAAAGCAGTGAAAGTTTTCTTTTCTTTCTTTGGTTCACTCTCTGGTTTCTTTTCAACCTTCTTTGAGAGATCCTTCTTTTGAGTATTTTGTGCTGGCATTAAATGGTGATGTGAATAATATTTCAGTTCAGTTTCTTGTATTACTAGGGTTCGTTATCAGATTCATAACTTTTTATTAATTTACTTTTTATATTTTATGGTTCTTCTTCTTATTGTTTCTTATTTATTTCAATCGATGACGTGTTTATCTTCTAAATGTTATAAATATAAATAAATCCTTTTTTAAACTATTAACCATTACATAAAAAAATAAAAATAATTATTTGACTAAAAATCAGTTCAATCTATAGAATTGTCTTTTGACATTTTATTTTTTTCCTTTTTTATCCATTGCTAATTTCTTTGCTTTCATTGGTCCAATAACACCATTTAATTTATATCGGGTTTGGTTTGTCAATTTTTTGACAAACTTTCTTTCAGGATGCCACATTGGATTTTTTGGATTAATTGATGGCATTTTCAAATTACTAAGGTTTGGTTCTTGTTGTGAGTTACCTCCCCAAATATTCGTGTATTTTGTTTTATGTCCTACAGGTTTTGTTTGTGAAATTTTTCCTGTTTCAATTAGTTTTGTGACTTCTTTCTGAACTGCAATATCTCTCTTCGTAGGTTTAGTTGTTGTATGTTTTTTAGGGGCAATAACTTTAGTGTCAATTCCTTTATCTTCAAACAACTCAAAGTCACCAGCAACTATCGTTTGGGTTTCACTTTTTTTCTTCTCTTCGATTGGTTTTTCGGTTTCAGTTGGTTTCGGTTCATTGATTGTTATTGGTTGGTGACTTGATACAATTCTTCTTGGCATTTATCTTGAGATTTAAGTTGTATTATCTCTACAACCCTTTATATAGTAATTCAATAGTATTTTGTAAATATCCTTATAGTTTTGATTAATTCTTTATACTTTTAAGATTACGATTTTTCTGTTTATCTTAATAAAAATAAAAAACCATCATAACACTAACAACTAAACAATCACAAAAAATTGAGCATTTGATAACCAACAATCTTAAAATTTCAAACAGCTACTTATAACTAATAACAAGAGACTTGAAAACGTAACACAGATGAGAATTTATATATTCTCATATAATAACTCTTGCTAACAACGAGAATTAGAAAATATTATATACTCTGAACTTATTCGTGTTAGATAAAGTGGTTATTATTCACCAATGTAATTTTCATTCTTGGTATTCAATTAAAAGATGAGTTTGAAGAAAATCAGTATCAAATTTTTAAACAAAAATTAGAAGAAACAGTCCACAGATATTGGGGCAGAGTCTTAAGAAGTTAACTTCTTCATACTATTAACAAATATGATTATATTAATTTTCTTAAGTTCCAAGAGTATACTAAAACTATCTTCTTACTCCGAATTTATCAGAAATAAATGAATTTTGAGGAAGTCATTAAGAACCTATTTAATTGAAAATGATATATTTATTATTCCATATAAAAAGTCTCATGAATTAAAGTTATTAAATAATGATAATGAATGGCTAAATCAATATAAACACGAAATATTAGATTGTATGTATCGAAATCTTTTTTAAAAGACTCTTACAAAATGGAAGTAACTCACCATACAATTCTTCAATACCACACTTATTCTATACTCAAGAAAAAATTATTGAGAATAACAATACAAAAACATTGTAACAAAGAAATTTATCTCTACTTCATTCACTAAGAAATACTCAAATATCCAAAGGTATTATTATTGAACAAATTAGTTTATTTAAGTATAATTAAAACATTCAAATTTCTGTTGATGAATTTACTTAAATACGATACGGAAAATAATTATGAAAAATTTATGAAGAGAAAATATTTTATTTTATTCTTAGTAGTATAATAAGAAACAAGATTTATAAATAATATACTTCTTAAGTACCTACTCTCTTAGAAATAATTCTATTGGATAAAATTATCATACTATTTCATTGTTTATTTGAAAATAGTATCAAACCATCATCGGTTATTATTGACTTTTTTAAATATTTAACCTCAAATTATAAAAAATTTTATCTAATTGGAACTCAAAAAGTTTAACAAGCAGTTGGTTCATGTGATGGGAATATTTTCCAGATGAAGAAAGTTCTCAATCATTTTCTTTCTTAAAAACTAACATTATTTTTGTTAATATAAATTGTGACTTTATTCAAATTTTGTCAATTTGTTAAGAAATAAACTTCTGCGAAAATATTTATACAATTAACACGTTATCAAAAAGAAACAATAAAGATCAATTTCTTGGTAACAATAAGCAACAAAGGTGGTTTATCAAATAGTGAATTTCTTTTAAACTTTCTTCTAACTCACTAAGAAAAGATATTACAATTTATTAGATATAATAAATTAATAATGAACAAAATCATTGAATTAATCTCTTCTTTATTTTGGAATTTTCCTCGGGCTTGTTTAGCTGGATTTATGTTTAATTTTGCATCTTATTTTTATTGGCTTGTAGTTCCATTGAAATGTGTTGATATGGGTGGGTCTACATTGGACCTTTCTTTATTACAGACAACTGCTTTTGTTATTTATTCTATTATCTCTCCTATTTGTGGTAAGTTAGGTGATAAATTTAATCCATATATTCTTATTAGGATAGCAATGTGTTTCTTTGTAGTTGCCGTAGCAATTATTCTTATATGGCCTAATACATTTTTTGTTCTTTATATCTCAGTTGCTATTTGGCCTTTTTGTACTGCCTTCTTTTGGCCAGTAACTACAGGAACAGTAGGATTTGAAGCGCCTCTTGGATGTGAGAATAGAAACACTTCATTATATCAAGTTTCATGGTCAATTGGTAAAGCTCTTGGATTTTTATTCGGAGGAATGTTAAAAGGAGCTTTAGGAACTAATGCGTTGTATATCTGTATTGGTATTGTTGCTATAAATATGTTATTATATCCATTTACTCATCCAAAACGAATTAGAGAGAAAATAAAACAGATGAAAAAAGAGAAAACAAAGCCTAAAGAAGTAAGTGATATTACTGTAGAATTTACAGTTCACCAACAAGGTTCACATGAAGTAAATATTCCTGTAGAAATGGTAAATTCAACACCTTCAGAGTTACAAGATACTAAATCATCATCTGAAATACAAATTCATGAAGAAACAAACAATATAAATGACATCAAAGTTAAATGGAATGTAAATGATTATAAAAATAAAACTTATATTTATCTTGGTTATGTTATGCAACTTGGTGTTTATGGTACTTCTGCAATTCTTTCTAATTCATATGTAACTTTAGCTAAAGACAAAGATATTACTATTCCATTTGGACAAAACACTGTTGAGATGTATATTGGCATTATTTTTTTCTGTTATTTTATTGCTCAAACTCTTGTAATGGCAATAATGTCTTTCTCTACATTCTGGATTTATATGAGAAGTTTACTTTTATTATTCCAATTCTTCTATTTAATGTTTTTGATTACACTTGGTCTTTCTGCTCAACCATATGTTAATTGGTTCTTAGCTTTTCTGGGTGGTTTAGCTGGTGGATTTGCATATCAAACATCAACATATTATTCAATGAGAGCAAGTGAATCAAGTAAATCAATGTTTATGGGTATTAGTGAATGTGTTGGAGGTTTAGGAAATGCATTATTACCTTTAATAAGTGGATTATTATGTACTTATATGAACAATAATTATATTCAAATTTACATTGCTATTATAGTGATGGTATTATGTCTAATTATTGAAGAAATAGTATATTATATTGGTTATGCAATTAATAAAAGAAGACAAGCAAAACGAGTTGATCCTACTAAAGATTATCACCAAGAAGACAACAAAAAAAATACAGGTTGTTCAATGGAAATTACTCCAAATTAATACTTATTATTTTTCGTCTTTTGTTTTGACTTTATTTTTTGGTAATAAAAATTTCCTATTGAAAGAATGAATTATGAATTAAAATGTACAAGAAATAAAAGTACTATTTTATATAATAATTCCATTTCCTCTTTTTCTCTTCTTTTCTAAGAATAATATAAACTAAAACAAGATACAATTCTCAATCTTAACTATTCTATTAAATAGTTTTTTTTCAGAACTTATCTTTTAAAGATTGATACGTATAGTTTTATTTTACCATATTACATACAATATTTTTTTTCCTTTCATTTTTAAAGTTCATTTTATTTTCTCATTTTTATGGTTTATAACAAAGAAAATTATTTTACAACTAAATTGAATTTTGTGTTTTTTATTATCTTCTTGTGTCTTTTTCTTTATTTCTCTTTCTTTATTCATATCTTATTCTTATTCTTATCTTTCCTTTCTTCTTCTTCTTCTTCTCAATTGATGAACTTAATAACAATAAAGAAAGAGTCTAATTACTTTTAATCAAGAATAACAAAATGTTTGTTTTCATTTATCTTCATATTCTTTTGTTGTAGTGTTGGATTTGTACAAATAATATCTCCAATATTATTAACAGAATCATAAATAAAATTAAGAAGTATTGACTTATTTTTTGTACGTCTGGAATAATGACTTAATCAATAAAAGAAGGACTGGACCAAAGAGAGGAAGAAGACAAGCAATTTTATGTTCAATTGGGAAGAAAAGAATAGCAAAAAAATCTTCTGAATAAGCAACTGTATGAGCTTCTGCCATTAATGTTTGTGATTTAGAGAAGGCAGAAAAAAGGTTTTGAGAATGGAGTATTTGGTTTAATTGAGGTGGAATTGAAGTGGCTTTATCTGCTAATGATTTAGGAAGAGGAACAAAAATCTCTTCTTTAGTAATTTCTTCAAAAGAATGAATAAGAGAAATCGTTGTATACAATTGTTCTATTGTTAACTGCCTCATAACATTATCCAACTCTAATGAAAGGAATCCATTTGAATGAGAATAGTCAGTGATGATTAATGGATTTTTAATTGTAGGAATTTCTAATATATGTCTGAAGTAACCAACAACTGACTTTTCTACTTGACTTAATGGACCAGTTGCTTTGTAATTTTCGAAATGTAAGTGAGTGATATTTGATGAAAGTAATAAATTAAATCGATATAAACAATTCATGTCAGCATAATTTAACTCTGTTGAGTGTTGTTTTTCGGTAATAGAAGTGAAACGGTAATGAAGAGGGAAATAAGATTGAAGTTTATTAATAACTTTTAAAATATTTGTTTGAGAAATACTATCTTCACTTGATAATGTAAAACACCAATCTGATATTTCTCTTGAATGTAATACTTTTGGAGGAAATTGTGGGAAAAGTTCAAGTAATAACTCTGACAATGTATTTACGTTATTGGAAGTATATTTTAATGTTCTTTCATTAGAAATATATAGTTTTGATTCAGGTATGTTTTCTTCTACCTCAATATTATATTGACCAGGAATGTCAGTTGATACGAGTCCAGAACAATAAACAATTATTTCTGTTGATTTTAACTTTAACTTATCACAAAATGATGAAGGTTTAAGATAAAAAATAGGTTTTATATTTGAAGGATTATTCATTTTTTCTATAGTAAAAGAATATCTGTCATTTCCAATTAGCCAAAGAATAAATGGAACCATAGCGAGGATAGTTGAGAATATGAGAATTAATGTGATTACTCTTCTCTTCATACTTTAATCTGTTTTTTTTTGTTTTATTTATTTTTTATTATTTAATTTTTTTGTTATTCATTAATTATTATTATGTTATTTCAAACAATTTTTTATTTTTTATTTAAAAAAATTCATAAAATGTTTTTAACAACAAAAAGGAAATACTGAAATTTAATTAGAAAATTCTGTTTAAAATTCTCTTTACAACTCAAAGCAACAGAAGTCTTTTTTCAAATTAAACTTAAAAAATCTTTAAAATTGAAATCTATTCATTTCAAATAAAGAGATGTATACTAGTGGAAAATGTTTTCTCTTTGGACTAATTGCAATAATACTTCCACCTCTTCCAATATTAATAATGAGAAAATTTAAAAAAGAGTTTTGGATTAGTTTAGTTCTTTGTTTATTATTTTGGGTACCAGGTATTATTTATGCAGAGTACTATATTTGTAATCATTTTAGAACATATGCAATTACTCATTTTGATTTCTAATCTAATTTAGTTTAATTATTATTTGTGATTCTAACATTCAAATTTTCTAATACAATATTTTATTACATTAAA
Organism: Entamoeba histolytica HM-1:IMSS; assembly: GCF_000208925.1. Lineage (NCBI taxonomy): Eukaryota > Evosea > Mastigamoebida > Endamoebidae > Entamoeba > Entamoeba histolytica. Next base: position 65,281 of record NW_001914910.1, on the reverse strand, counting down.
AACACACACAAAAAAAAAGAATAAATAATAATAAATCAGTTAATAAACTAATTACATTTAAATATTCTTGATTTCTTGAATTTATCTTCTTTTATAAAGTTAAAAGAACCTAAAAAAAAATAAATAGGATTATTCATTAAAGACCTTTGAATAGTTGGAGTTAAAAAGAAAAGCAATATTACTTTTAAATACGAAAGAATTTAAACCCTTTTATAAAAACTAATAATTTCAAAAATTTTTTATTTGATGTATTGTCATTTAAAATGTTGGTGTTTAATTTTTCTATCATTTATATGTCCACCTGTACCAATAGTACTTATGAATAAATGTTCATTACCAGTTTATATAAATATTATTTTAACTTTCTTCTTCTGGTTACCTGGAGTAATTCATAGTTTAGTTTTTATAGGAACACATTATAAGAAATGGTATATATCCAATCTTGATTTTAATTCATTGTAATACATCATTTCAAATTCATTTATTATTTCTAATTTAAAATAATCCAAAAAGATTTATAAAATTAAAATTTGTTTCAATTAAAAAAATTTATTCATCTTCTGCATCTTGAGAATTAGCATCTTCAGTTGTATCTTCATTTTCTTCAATTTCTTCTTCTTTAGAAACAACACATGGATCTCTTTTTACTACACAAGATCCTCCTTCAGATTCAATTTGTGCTTTAATAGCAGCAACTGCAGCATACATTATTTCCATTCCTTTTTGTCTTTCTGGAAGAGTAAGGAATAATACATACAATGGAGATGAAACTAATTTAATAACTAATCCTGAATCACCTGCTGATTCTACACCTTTTAATAATGCTCTTTTAACTGATTCAACTCCTCCAATTGCAAAACAACTTACTTCAATATCTGCACGGAATTTTAATGGTTGAATAGTCATATAATGCGAAATAGTTTGACGTAATGCATCTAATATATTAGCTGGAATTCCATATGGTTCAAAAACATCAGGTTCAGTTAAACTCTTTCTAAAAGCATCATGAAGAGTACCATATTTTTTAGCTAATGGCCATCCAAACATAGTATATAATTCTTCCATTGAAACATCAGCTTTTTTTGCAATTAATCTCATAATTAAATGTGCTTCTTTATTCTTTGTATATTTTGTAAGAAATGCTGATTTTTCTTCTGGAGTTGTTCGTTTTAATGAAAGATCAATAAATCCACTTTCTGAATTTACACGAATAACTGTAGCAACTTCTTCTTTTCCAACACGTGTTAAACGAGTTTGTTTATATCTTTTTCTTGATAATTCTGACATAGGAATCATACCTTGAATATCATCATATTCCTTTAATGCAACATATGTTCCCATTTCACTTGAAGATACTACAGTAACTAAACAAAGGTCATCTTCATTAGGAAATTTTTGTTCTAACATTCTACAATGTAATTTTGGATTATCAATATCAGGTGCACTCATTTCAAATAAAGTTCTTTTTCTTTTTGAGTTTAAAAAAAAGAGGGTTTTTTTTTTAATTGAAATTATTATGAAATATTTTTTTTTTCTTTATATTTTTTAAATTTTTTTAAATTTTATAAAATTATTAAATTACATTTCTTTCATCAGTTTTTTCATAATTAAAAGACTTTAAATGATGTTCTCCCTCATAATAATGAACATATTTGCATATAAAATTACAGTTAGTATTTTCTCTATTAATAATTAACGTTCCTGTAATATCACCAACAATAAATTCTTTAATATTTATTGTTTCTTTTAAATTGAAGTTATAAAAATTAAATTTTTCCATATGAATTGATATTGGTTCTCTTCCAATTCCTCGAAAACTCATTTCTCCTTTTTCTATTTGTATTATAACAAATGTTGGATAACAAATAGAAATATTATTAATTTGTAACACTACTTTTCTTGATATAAACCATCTATCAGGAAGATGAAGAGTGATAATAGTTGAGAGATCAATAGGTAATTCTCGTTTATAATTTATATTATTTTTAATAAAATTAAAATGACTTTTATCATTAAGAACTTTTAAAGCTGTTATACACGATATATCAAGAGTTCCTTTACATTCACAAGTATCTAAAATAAATCGAGTTAATTGAGATGAATTAAATTGAATAAAACATTTACATCTTATTAATGAGAGTTGAATTAAAGATTTTGGAAGTATAATATCAGATGATGCTAAATCAATAAGTAATGTTTTTAAATTAATTAAATTAGAGAAATCATTTTTTCTCTGTCTTATTTTATTACTAAATAATATTTCTGCACGTGAAATATTTTCAGTAATAATATGATTAATAACTGGATCAATTAATTTAAATTGAACAGCATCATAAATTTCAACTGGTGTTGGGCTGATTCTATAACGACATATACTTTGTGAAGGAAAACAAATAATATGTTGTGATACATCATTCCATATATTTTTACCAAATAATACAATAGAAATATTTGTAGGTTTTTTATGTAATAAACATCCTATAATTTTTTCATTACATATTGAATGAAATACAATAGAAACTGATAATATTGAATGACATATTTTTTTTCTTTCTTCATTATTTGTTTGAATAATACCACATAATAATTCAAATGAACTTTCATTATCTAAATAACAAATCATTTGTTGAACTGATTCAATATTAATAATTGAATGAATTAATTCAACAGTAACTGAACTATCAACAATAACTTTTTGTAATTTAGTATAATTAATATTTGATAATGAAATAATATTTGCAATCATTTTATTAACGTGAATAGATCGTACTTTATTTCCAAACCATTTTTTTGAAAATATACCAAATCCTAAATGTTCATTCCAATTTTCAATTTCAAAATTATCAATTTTTTTTAATTCAACTCTTTTTGGTACGACAAATGGTTGATTAAAATAAATGGTTTGTAATTTTGGAAATATTTTAATAATTACTTGAAATGGATATTTCTTGGTTAATTGATATGGATGAATATATACTGAAACAATCGCTATTTGACATGACTTTGACACACTTTCAAATTTCATTATTTCATATAAATTTGGAAAATAAAATAATACATTTCTAAGGAAAACATTTTCTAATCTACATTTATTCATGAACTTTATAATTCTATTCTGTATTTTATTTAGTTTAATTATTTTGTTTTGCTTCAATTTTTTTTTTTTGACGTTAAAAAGAAAAACATAACTTGAAATAATTTAATATAATAATAAATAAAGATTGTTTGTTATACTTTCTTTTCTCTTTTAATTTAACTCATTAATTCTTCTCTCATTACTTTAAATAATCCATTCATTAATTCATTTACTGTTTGTGGAAGATTTCCATCTTTTCCATAATCCATTAAATCAATAGGTTCTCCATTTAATTTCTTAGTTGTTGGAAATGTTTGATGACTAGCTTCATTAATAAAAAATTCAAATCCATATTGTAAATTTTCTATTTCATCATTTAATCTAGTCTTTACATATAAATATTCATTGTCTATTTCATAATAGAAAAATGGATTTTTTAAACAATATAAATGAAGTTGTGTAAAAAATTCATCAAATTTTGGATATGAATTTGGAATAGTTGGAATAGATGTTGTATCTATTGATTTTTCTACTTCTTCTTTAAAGATTTCTCTTTTTTGTTGATTTAGTTCTTCTGAATGATTTTCTGATTTCTTTCTTGGTACAATAGAAACAGAATTGGTTGTTTTAGATTGAACTTCTTTAATAAAATTTTGTTGAAAATTCTCAAGACGTAAATCAATTCCAGGTACTGGTATTGGTGTGGAAACAACAGAGTGTTGAGTAGTACTCATAGGTCGTGGAGTAGGAGCAACCTGATTTACAGTTGGTATGTTTACATTAATTTGTTTTATTGGTTCAACTACACGAATATGAGGACTTGGTGTTGTTTCCATTAATGATGGTTTAGCAGTAATTGGTTGTTGTATGTGTTGAGGAATAATAGAAGGAGATTGTGTAGGTAAAGGAGAAGGAGGAAGGTCTTCAATTGGACCTTGTTTTATAATTTTTTGATGAATAAATTTATTTTGTACAGATGAAGGAATTTGAGGTTTTTTTTCTTCATTAATAATTGGAGGTGCACGACTTTCTATTGGCTGTTGTTGTTTGCTAATTATTTTTCCAAACATTTGAGGTTGTTCAATTTTTATTGTTGGTTGTTGAACTCCCATTGCTCTTACAGATGCTTGTTGTGATAAACGTATTCCTGTTGGAATTGGCCTTGCATAATTTGTCCTCATTATTGGAGTTCGTGCCATACCAAATTGAGGATTACCAACTATTGAAGGTGTCATTCCACGTGCTTGCATTACTTGTCCACGAGACATAGGCTGTGGTACTGGACGTATTGCAATTCCACCATGACCACGTAATCCAATATTTTGTTGTTGAGAAACTATATTTTGTCTTGTTATATCTAAACCTTGAGCTACAGTAAATTGTGGTCTTGCATTCATTTGTTGAATAACCTGAGCTTGCTGATTTATTTGTGAAAGATGTAATGCCCCTATTTGTTGGGCACGTTTAACATTTGTTGGGACGTGCAAATTTGCTTGGATTGGAATAGCAAAATTATTACCTAAAGATATGGGTTGAATATTTACAGTTCTTAATTGTGAGGTAGTTGGTATATGACCTTGACCAAGATTTGGGGTAGCCATTGGTGCTATTCCAGTACTTACAACCATTGGAAAATTTGATGGATAACTAACAGAACTACCTTGAGGTACTCCAGTAACTATATGTGGAACTCTTTGTCCATTTGTAACAGGAATAAAATTTATATTTTGTATTTTTCCATTAGGATTAAACGGAGGATTATTATTTTGAGGGAACCGACTCATCTTTTTACCGAATTAAATAAATAGATTTTGTTTTTATGAAGTATCAAACATATAAGTGTTATATATAACGAAAATAAAGAAAAAACAAAAATAAAAAAAACTAAAAAAATAAAACCCTGATGATTAATATTAGACGTGCAACAGTTTGATTTCTTTTAATAGTATTGTTAATGAAGAGTATAATAGAAATATTTATTTTCTTTTAGCCAGAAGACCTTCCTAAACTTCAAGGAGCTAATTTGATTAATTTAGCAGAAAATTATACAATGAAATATTATTATTATCATCTTCTTCTTTGGCCTTCTATTACATATTTAGCAGAATGTGTTGATGGGAAAGTAGTAGGTTATGTTTTAACAAAGATGTTTGTCATTTTTATTTCACTTATAAAGAAATTGTTTTTATAACCCACTTATTTATAGGGACGAAGACTCAACAACTCCTTTTGGTCATATCACTTCAATTAGTGTATTAAGGTCATACAGAAGATTAGGAATAGCAACAAAATTACTAAGAGCTGCAGAAAATTCTATGATTGAATGTTTTGGTGCAGAATATGTTACTCTTCATGTACGTGAAAGTAATAAGCCTGCTCGTCATTTGTATGAAGTAACAATGGGTTATAAACAACATTCAGTTGATAAAAAATATTATAATGATGGAGAAGATGCTATTGTAATGCGCCATTATTTAAATGTTAGTAATCTATCTAACCCAGATGCTTCTTCAGACTTATTAGACGTTTGGAAATCCAAACATCTTGTTTCAGCCTAAGCGTAATTTAGCTTCATTAAAAATAATGTTTTTATAATAATTTTATTATTTAATTATCATTTAACAAAAATAGAAAAATAAAGTTCTTCTTTTCACTTATCAAATTCAGATATTAATTCAACTCCTTTTCATATGGAATAATAAGGAAGTATCTCCGAAAGTGTAATTTGTTTTCATTTCTGGTATTTAAATCTCGTCAGAAACGTACTCTTCCATTATGAGTACTCAACTTACTCCTCTTAGAAATAAAATTATTTCAGAAGTTGTAAAATGTTTTAAGAGTGGTAGATTTATTGAAGACATTGATAAATTACCTACTATTCTTACTGATGGAGATGGATGGAAACCAACATCTAAATTTGTTCATTCAAGAGAACAAGAAGAAGGTATCTATAGAGAAAAAGTTTTATCTGTCCTTGGATTTGTTGATGGAGAGTATGATGATATAACACCACTCCATGTTTATGCACAAAAGGCATTAGAGAGAACTTCATTACATGAGCCAGTTTTTGGTATTTCACAAAAAGGATGTAACAAATGTCATTTTAATGGTTATTTTGTTACACAAGCTTGTGAAGGTTGTACATCTCGTCCATGTTCTGTTAATTGTCCAAAAAAATGTATTTCATTTGGAGAAGATGGAAGAGCAGTAATTAATCAAAATAATTGTATTAAATGTGGAAGATGTTACAAATTCTGTCCATATGGTGCAATCATATCTAAATCAGTACCTTGTGTAAAAGCATGTCCTTGTGGAGCAATGTTAGATTCTCCAGAAGGAGTTAAAACAATTGACTTTGAAAAATGTATTAATTGTGGAGGTTGTATGAGGGCTTGTCCATTTGGAGCAATTCTTCCACGTAGTAATCTTATTGATGTTTTAAAAATACTTCCAACTAAGAAAGTTGTTGCATGTCCAGCACCATCTATCGCAGCTCATTTTGGTAAATATGATTTAGCTTTAGTGTCAGGTGGATTAATTCAAGTTGGATTTACTTCTGTAGAAGATGTTAGTTATGGTGCTGATTTATGTGCATTAAATGAAGCAAAAGAATTTGAAGAACGTATTGTTAAAAATAAAAAAGACTTTATGACAACTTCTTGTTGTCCTGCATATATTAATGCCATTAATAAACACATGCCAGAGTTAAAAGAAAATGTTTCTCATACTCCTACTCCAATGCATTTTGCTACTCAAGCAGTCAAAGATAGAGACCAAGAAACTGTTACAGTTTTTATTGGTCCATGTAATGCTAAACGGTGGGAAACTTTACAAGATTCTACTACTGATTATTGTCTAACATTTGATGAAATATTTGGTTTATTTGAAGGAAGTGGAATCGATTTAAGTAAAGTACAACCATATACTTTTGTCGATAAGGCACATAAAGAAGGAAAAATCTTTGCTGTAAGTGGAGGTGTTGCATCTGCTGTTGCATCTTTACTTCCAAAAGAAGTACCAGATGGAGTAATTAAACCAACAATTATTGATGGATTTTCTCAAGAAAACTTTAAAAGACTAAAGAATTTCAAAAAGAATATTACTGGTAATCTTGTCGAAGTTATGGTTTGTGAAGGAGGATGTGCTTATGGACCAGGGTGTCCTGGATTGAATACACCAGCTACATCAGCTAAAATTAAAATAGCTGTAGATAAAATGGAAGCTCATCCAGAAGGAAGATGGGTTGGTTTACCAAATTCCCAAATTAAGCCAATAAAAGTAGAAAATTAATAATCAATTTAATACTTTTTGAAAATTAATTATGAATAAAAATGAATAAAAAATTAGAAAATTCTTGGGTTAATAATTAATTTGAAATTAATAATGAAAGTTACACCATTATCATTAAAACTTATCATATATTTTTTTCTTGTTAACAGTGTACAATTTTCAATAGAATTCTCTTGTTTGAATAATGTAATTTAAATTAAATAATTCAATATTAACTTATATAGATAATATTCCAATTATTAATTTATTTTTCATTAATAATTATTCTTCTTTAACAAATGAATCAATTCAATATGATTCTCTTGCACATTCTGTTATTAAAATGACTATAGGTCCAATTATTGGGTTTTTCTTACAACCAATTATAGGCGCTCTTAGTGATCATGCTACATTTGGTTATGGAAGAAGAAGACCAATAATGATTTTAGGACTTGGTATTTGGTTTGTTGGAAGTTTTGGTACTTTAATTTGTTCTATTTATCCATTACTTCCTGTAACTCTTAAAACAATAAGTTTTAATGAATTAAATGGGTTAAGTCTTTGTGACGGTTTATTTGTTATTTTTCAAATTATTGTTGCAATTGGAATCAATTTAATTCAAGTTTCATATCGTTCATTTATATTAGATCAATTTGATTGGATTGACCAAACACGAGTAACACTAATTGGTTCTGTAATGTTAGGGTTAGGAAATGTTATTTATTATGGAATAACTTCAATTATTTGTTTAATCTATTTAACACAACCAAATCATGACAAAATGTTTTTAACAAATGCACGTTTAATAACAACCTTTTGGTTAAATGTGATATCATTATTTGTTATGCCAATAACAGTTTATTTATTTTGTCATTTTGTTAATGAATCACCATATCCATCAGGTAATATTTTATTTAAAGAACATATTCAAAATATCTGGACTTCAATAAAACAAATTAATAAAAATATGTGTTTAATTCTTATTGTAGTATTTGTTGGTTGGTTTGCATGGACACCAATTAAAGAGAATACACAGTTATATTTCATCTATTATGTTTTTGAAGATAAACAAGACTTATCATTTCTTTATTTTAATTTCAATAGACTCATTTTTGGAATTACTGTTGTAATAACTGGATTAATTCTGTTTATTATTAATAAAAAACCTATTCTTACAATGTTTTCTTTTAATATTATAACTGGGTTATGTGCTATTATTTATTATATCCCACGTTCATCATTTAAGAATGATGTATTACAATGTTTTGTTTCATTTTTACCTCTTATCTCTTCTGGATTATGTTATTGTCAATTAACTTCTTTACCATATGCTCTAACAAGAAAAGTAGTAAAAACTGATGACTTTGGATTTTTTGTAGGATTAGTTAATAATTCTTTAACTCTTTCTCAATTATTATCACAACTTATTTCAATAATTATTAATATTTCAATAAATAAAGACTCTAAAGATTCTTCAGAGTCTCTTAATCAATACCACACTAATTATTATATGTTTATTGTTTGTCCTGCTTTTCTTCTTTCTGGAATATCAAGTTTATTATTCATATTTGTTATTAAAACACCAGACCAAAATAGTAAGGCTACTGATCAAAATGAAACTACTCAACTCATGAAATAATCTAATTCTTTTTTGTTACTTTATTGTCTAATAAAATTATTCAATTAAAATACAGTTATAACAGCATGAAATAAACCTGGAAAATAACATAATAATGTAAGACAAATATTCGCAATAAAATCTGCACAAACACCACATCTACAATAAACAGCAGCAGGTGGGCAAATAATAGATAATACAAGAGAATTATACCATTTCATTTTTAACTAAATAATTATCAATTTTTAGTTTTCGGTGATTGTAGAAGAGACAAAATATTTCAAAAGAGACATTTCATTTTACGAACTTTTTAACTCATTATTTTTAAAGGAAATTTTCTTTTTAAAGATAAAAAGAAACTTCTATACATTCAATTAACCCTACTATCTTTTTCTTTTTTATTCATTATGAACCTTTTCATTCAACAATTCCCTAAAGTGGAATTACATTCTCATTTGAATGGATCTATTAGAGAAGACACCCTTAAATTGTGGCACAAAAATACTCACATTACTGAATTAATTGACTCGATTTTATCTCCAAAAACATCTTGTGAAGAAGCATTATCTAATTGTTTTAAAGCATTTGATTTAATTTATGAAGCTACAAATTCATTAGAAAGAATTAAAATTTTAGCAATGCAAGTCCTTGAAGATTATGATAACGATAATACTATTATTGCAGAGATAAGAACAACACCAAGAAAACTAGAAGGTCATAGTCAAAGAGATTATATTGATACTGTGGTTAATGCTTTTGAAGATTATATAAAACAAAGAACTAAAACAACACCATTCTATCCTTATTTAATTCTTTCTATAAATAGGTCTAGACTAAATGATGCATATGAAACTATAGAATTAGCATCTGAATATCAAAAGAAAACTCCATTTGTTAGAGGTATTGAATTAAGTGGAAATCCATTCAAAGGAACATGGAAAGAAATTATACCATTGATGGAACATGCAAAAGAATTAGAATTACCAGTCACAATGCATATTGGAGAAAAGGTTGATGATGAAGAATGTGTTAAATTAATAGAATGTTATCCATCACGTGTTGGACATGGAATATTTTTAAATAAAAAAGCAATTGAATTAATGCATGAAAATAATATTGGATGTGAAGTGTGTTTAACAAGTAATATGGTGTCAAGAAGCATAAAGGGATATGACAAACATCCAATGATGAATAAAGCATTATTCAAAGGAAAGGTATTTATTAGTTGTGATGATAGAGGATTATTTAGGACAAGTATGGTTAATGAAATGAGACATGCTATTCAAGCGTATTGTCATAATAATGAACAAGAAGGAAAAGAATTTATGAAACAATTATGTTTAAATGGAATTCAATTCTCATTTTTATCATCCGAAATAAAGCAAAAATTAAGGGATTATGTTTTAGGTATCAATATTTAATTGAGTATTTATTTTAAATTATGTAATTTTATTTTTATTACGTTTAATTAATTATATTCTTTAGAAGTAGTGTAGCAGAAATAAAATATTAATGATAAATACATCAAAAAACGGTTCGATTTAAAATGAGTCAAAAGGAGTAGATAAAACTACTACAGTGAAAGCATGGAAGTCATTCAATATTAAAAAAATGCATTTCTCAAATTAACTAAAATGCAAGATGGAGCAATATTTTGTGGGTATAGAAAAACAAAAATAATGAAAAATGAAAGATTGAAATACTCAACACTTTGTAAAGACAAGATAGCAACAGTAGAGCACATTCTACTATCTTGTATTTATCATAATAAATCACAAATAGAAAAACATGACAATATTGGCATAATAATATTGATTGATAAGAAAATATACAGGAAATAATCAATATAAAAACCCCATATGAAACAATGTTCAAATATAAAGACATCACAATGATATTGAACAAACAAATAATGCATAAAAGTGAATGACAATATCACAAAATACCAGACATATATGTATTAGATAAAAAGAATAAAACTGGTCTAATATTTGATATGACGATTGTGGCTGATCACAATATTAATTGAGAATATTGGAAGAAAAGAAATAAGTACAATGAATTAAAGAATAGGTTAATGAAAATAGAAAAATTAAAAGATGTCAAAATAAATCCAGTAGTAATTTCAATAAATGGATTAATAAATAAAGAAAGTAATAAATTAATTAAAGAATTAAAAATTGACATTAACATCATTAAAGAAACTAAAAACCTTGTCATAAAAAACATGATTGATGTCATGGAATACTGATTCAATCACAACCACACATACTCTGTAGAATTACTAGAAGAAGTATAAACTTATTTAGTCACAAATGAAGAAGGAAGAATAGAAATAATTCTATTAACATTGAATTAACTGCTTTACTTTTAATGAGAAACACTTTCTTTATTTCTTGAAACCCAATATTGTAAAGTACTTGGTGATAAATCACCATAAACATTACAATAATCATTTTGAAGAACTCGTGCTGCTTTAGACAATCCAATTAGTTTTGCTTTCTCAATTGCAAAAGCCTTTTCTTCAGGACTCCAAAATCTTTTTCCCTTTCCTTTCTTTGGCATAATTGCTTTAACAATTTTTGGTGTTTTTATAACTCGACTTTCTGACATTTCTATCATCGGACTTGGAGTAGAATGTATAACAGTTGGCTCATTATAAATTGTTACTTCATACAATGACGTTTCAACTGGTTTAAAGACTGACATTACCACTTCTTCTTTGATTGTGTTTTTTAATTCTTGAGTTGAGTTTAAATAATTGAAGGGTTTGGACATTTCCAACGATCTTTTTCATTTCCATGAATTTTCTCTTATTTTTCTTTTCAAAGTCTTTTTTATTTCTTTTAAGTCTCATTCTTAATAGTTCATTTTCTTACTATTTTATTCTCTTGACTTTTCATATTTTTCCTTATTCCTGAAAAATCTACCAATTTTTTTGAAGTTCCTTTTAGATTCTTTAAAGGTCTTTAAATATACAAAGAAAAATAAGCTTTATATTACACTGTGAATCTCTAAAATATAATATAAGATAAATCATCCTATACAACAGTTTTTCAAGAAAGAAAATTTTCACTCAAAACTACATTAGAAAGAAATAAATTTTGATAAATATATCAAAAATGATAAAAAAATTTTTGTTATTAACAAGAATGATAATCATAAAATAAAGAAATAAAAAATAAAAATAGAAAGGAACTAATAAAGTTGGAGAAAGACAGAAGAAACTTAAAAAAAGAACTGAAAAAATACAAGACATGTCACAAACAGACCCACTTGATTATGCTTTAGATCTTATGAGAAGACTTCCACCACAAAAGGTTGAAGATAATCTTCAAATGTTAATAGATCTTTGCCCAGATTTAACTGATGATCTTTTGTCAGCAACTGACCAACCATTAAAAATTGTTGAAGACACAACTGCCAAGAAGTCATTTTTGATATGTGATTATTGTAGAGATGGAGATTCATATAGGTCACCATTTTCTAATAAATATTTCCCAGCATTCCCAGAAGGAGGACTTCCAAGTGATGAATTAAGACAATTAGAAATTAGTTTAAATGATGCATTTGATATGTATAGAGAAATGTATTATGAAGGAGGAGTTCATAGTGTATACTGTTGGGATATTGATGACGGATTTGCTGTTTGTGTTTTAATGAAGAAAACAGCTGATCAAAGTAAGAAAGGAAATCCAATGAAAGGAACATGGGATTCAATTAATGTCATTGAAGTTATTCCAAAAGGAACATCAAAAGCAGAATATAGACTTACATCAACAGTAATTCTTTATATGGAAACTGACTGTGAAGCAACAGGTAAAGTTGCATTTGCAGGATCTCTTACTAGACAAAACGAAAAGGTATTATCTACTACTCAGAAAGATTCTCATATTATTAACATCGGTACATTTGTTGAAGAAACAGAAAGCAGAATGAGACAAATTCTTGATGCTATTTATTTCAGCAAGAGTAAAGAAATTACTAATAATTGCAGATGCCAAATTGGAGTTTCAGAACAAAATAAGAGAACTTTGATGACTAAACAAATTAATACTCAACTTAGAGGAAGACACGATGATGATTAAGAAGTAATTAATCTCTTTTTCACTCATTTCACTTTTCATTTATTTAATCTTATTTAAATCTTAATATTTATTTTAAGTTCAACTTCAAAAATATTGAACAATTTATTATACATTCAGTTGTTTTTAAGAAGTGGAAGTTTAAAAAAAAAAACTTACTTATCAACAATAACTCATCACCCAAACTCAATAACTTCACATTTTAATTTGTCATTAATTTATCTATGAATGTAATAATTTATTAGTAAAAGAAAAAATTCTTTAATATAAAACTGAATTACTCTAAAAAAGAAAATAATAAAATAAACCTCAAATAAGAAACAAAATTTTTAAAACAAAAAAGAAAAGTCAAGAAAAGATTGTTTTTTTTTGTCCTTTTTAAAGTCTTTAGTTTCAATTTTTTGATTATCTGAAGTTGTGTAAAACACCAAAAAAAATGTTATTTTTAGAGTTACATGATTTAGTACTTCATTACTTTGAGAAAAGTGAATGAAATGGATATTATTAGTTTTTGTATGATAAAATATTAAATTTAATAGTTTAATAAATCTCATTCTAAAATTTATGTGTAAGTCACTTCTTTTTTAAATCAACCATTAATAATATATTTTTGGTTTTGATGAAGTTTAAATGATTATTTATATAGTTTTATATAACATAATTTCCATAAATAGATTACGAATAAAAAAGAATAAGAAAAATTTTTTCTGTTTAATTAACCCTTTTTAAGAAGAACTTTAATTATTAAAGATAACAAAAAGATGAGTAAATCCGTCATTCCATTAACGGTTTGAGAGAAATAATTAAGTCACTAAATGTTTAAGAAAAAAACATTGATATGTAGATTATTTTAGTAGGAGGTTCTGGAGTTGGGAAAACTTGTTTGGCTAATCAACTTGTCAATGTTTGTGATTGATTAGTTTTAGTAAATGAAAAGAAAGACATACTTACATAAAAGAAATGTTTTGATGAGTCAACAGAATCTACATCTGGAACAGATTTGTTCAGATATAAAATGGATCTTGACCAATGTGTTGTTGATTTGACATTAAAAGATACTGTTTGTTATATTAATTATTTTTGTGTATTATTATATCATATAAGTAAGTTTGTGAAAAATAAAATGATATGGTATTTATTTAGTAGTGTGGTCAAGAGCAATATAGATCTCTTGTTGCACAATTTTATAGAGAAACTCAAGGTGCATTAATTGTTTATGATATTACTAGGTTTGTTATTTTCATTAGTATTAAGAAGTGCAAAATTTTTAAAACAAAAATAAGAAAAAAAATTAAAAAACTTACTTTTTGTTTAGTCGAGATAGTTTTGAAATTGTACAAGATTGGATTACTGATGTTTGTTCATATTGTCCTCAAGGTGTTAAAGTCATGATTGTTGGTAATAAGATTGATTTGGAAATGGAATCTAGAGAAGTTTCATATGAAGAAGGGAAACAATATGCCAATGAACGAGGATATGAATTTTTTGAAACATCTGCTAAATTGAATGTTAAGGTTGAAGCTGCATTTAGGGGGTTGGTTCAAAGTATTTTACAATCTCGTAATTTCCAAACAGAAGTTCAAACAACTACAAATGAACCAACAATCAAACTACAAAAACAAAGTACTAATAAAACACAAGAACAAGTTGAACAAGAAAAGAAAGATGGGTGTTGCTAAGAAGTTTACTTTTTATTTGTCATTTATTTTTTTTTAGAGAAAAAATGAAAAACATAGGAAGAACTTAAAAAAATAATTTAGTTAGATGGAGTCAAAAGGAAAGACAAAAGAAGAAAAAGAAAGTGTTGTTGAGGAAAAGAATAAAGACAAAGCACCAAAGGGAAGTGTTAGTGAAAAGAAAAGAAAGTCAAGAAATGGATTTGTATTACATTTTAATGCATTGTTATATCTTTTATTAAAAAAGGGGTGGACAATTCAATTAACAAAAACAAAAACTGCAAAAGTAACACTTCAAAATTATAAGTGTATTCATTTATATAAAAAAGGGATGATGATAGAAGAATATATTAATGAAGAAAATTTAAATGAATTGTCTTCTTTATTTGAGGATATTTTTAAAGCAAAAGAGTGTTCTGATGACAAAAATATTAAACTAGAACAAGCTGACTTAATACCTCATGAAAATTCTTCTGAAACTGTAAGTGATGATAAAACTGAATAATTCATCTTGTTTTATAAAAATCATTTCTTAATTAAGTGGTATATCTCTTTGGTCTGGTGTCCAGTCTGGATATTCAGATACTCTTCTTATTGGTCTTGCTGGACTTCCAACCGCAACCATCTTGTCTGGAATATCATGAGTAACAACACTCCCTGCACCAATTACTGCATTCTCTCCGATAGTTACACCTGGAAGTACAATAACTCCAGCCCCAAGCCATGCACCATCCTTAATGACAATTGGTTTTCCTAAAGCAGTGCAAGCACCATAATTTCTTATTTTTTCACAAGTAGTATGAGAGATACCAATTAAATTACAATTTGGACCAATAAGAACTCTATTTCCAATAGTAACAGGTCCTCCTTCAAGAATAGTACAATTAAAATTAATAATACAATTATCACCAATGCTGATGTATCTCCCAAAATTACAGTAAAATGGTCCTATCATTTTTACATGTTCTCCTACATGACCAACGATAGTGCTAAATATTTCCATTCTTTTTTGGGCATTCCATTCATTATTGTATTTGATGAGTTTTTTATTTAAAATTTCATCATCAACAGCAAGTTCAGGGAAATCACAAAAGAAAAGCTTTCCTTCACAAAGACTCTTAAATTCTGTTTCAGAGTATGATTAGTCATTAATGAATATTTGTAATTTGAAGTTTAAATATTCAACTTTTTCCTTCAATTAAGTTCTAAAAATACTAAAACGACGAAAATAAAGAAAATTCCAAAGAAAAGGAGAAAATATAATCGAAAACAGTTAACAAGAGTTATTTAAATTATTTACTTTGGGTTAATACTTCATCAAATTCAAGGATATTGTCAGAAATTGCTACGGATTGACTTCTATTCTTCTTTTCAAAGTCTTTTCTGACAAATTTCTTCTTTTTTAAAATTGCTTCTACTTGTTGTCTTTCAATAGGATTTAGTTCAATAGTTTTGCAATTGTCTAAAGAAAACAGTCCTGTATTTCCTCTTTCATCAATACCAATTGCCCATCCACTTCTATGAATCCAAACAACATTGATGTGCATTCCTATAACTAATGAAAGTATTTTTCCATTATCAAATTTATTTGGCTGTCTTGTTACTTCTACCTTCTTAATTGTTGTCCAACGTTCTTTTGGAATTTTTTGAATGATATTATAACAATGTATATATCCTCTGTTAATTGCACTTTCAGCAGGTGTCAATCCTCGTATATCTTTGATCATACAATCACAACCACTTTCAACAAGAGTTGAAACTGCTAGTGCGTCATTTTTGATAACAGCAATATGCAACGGTGTTCTACCACATCCATCTTGAAAGTTCATTAACAATGGGAATTTTTTCAAAATTAATGGAAGTAAATAAATGAAACTTTTATTACAGCAATAATGAAGGAAATTGAGTTTATTCTTATCTGGTTGGCAAGTAATTGTTGGTGCTTTTTTAAGTAAGTATTTAACTATGTCATAATTACCACCTAAAACAGCATAATGGACAGGGCTTCTTTGTGTAGTTGTAAAACAAACGAGTGGATGATGGCAATGTTCTATTAACAAAACTACCATTTTTAACTTTTTAGTCAAACATGCAATATGTAAAGGTGTTTCTCCAACATAATTTGGTTGATTAAATAATTGACCTACAAGTGAGTATAACCATTTAACAACACGAAAATTAGAGTTTTGAACAGCATAATGAAAAACGGTATTTCCATTATAATCCCTATCGTTAATAAAACTTGGATCAATGTTAAACAATTGTTGTGCTATTTCTAATTTTCCATGAGCTACAGCACAAAGTAATGGGGTTGTTCCAGAAAGAGTTTGAGTTTGTAGAGAAGCTCCTTTTGCAAGTAAATATTTTAATAATTTTGTACTTCCACATGCAATTGCTAATGTTAAAGGTGTCATTCCATACGAATTTGATTTAGAAAAGTAATGTTTATTAGGATAAAAGTAATCAATGGTATTGATATCATTTGATTTGAGAGCACAATGGAATGGATAATTACCATTGGTATCACTCTTATTTAAAGAATCATTATCCAATTCAATAAGTTTTTTAATTAATGATAAGTTTCCTATTGACGCTGCATGATGAATAGGTAATTGGCCATAATTATCAGGAACATTGAGAGGTGATAATGGAAGAAGAATGTTAATTGTGCTAATTTGTTTATGTTTTATTGCAATAATAAGTGGAATTTCACCCATCTCATTCTCAATTTTTGTATTAGCGTCATGTTTCAATAACCATTGAAGTGACTCATTTGTACCATATCTAGAGGCTATGTGAAGAGGAGTAGATATTCCATCATTACAACTATTATTTACTAAATCAGTAATACACCAGAAATTATTTAATTTATCTAAAAATTCTGAACTATTAATAAATACTGCGTAATGAAGAACAGAATATCCTCGTAAATCTATTGCTGCTAACATTTCTCTTCTACAATGCTCAATTAAATAATTAACAACTGAGAGGTGGTTGTTTCTTAAAGCACTAAAGAGAGGAATAATTCCTTTTTTGTTATATACCATTGGCTCAGCACCTAGTTCTATTAATTTCTGAACAGACTCCAAAAATCCAAAGGCACAAGCAAGATGCAAAGGGGTATTTCCCTTTTCATCTATACAATTTACATCAAATTCTAATGAATGAACAATATAATCAATAAAATCAAATCTATTTTTATACACAACAATATGTAATGCTGTAGGTGCTTCCTTTGAACTTTCTTGTTCCTCAACGTTTGGTCTTTCATTAAAGTACCCAAAGGTGAAAGGATTGCATCTTTTCATTTTATTCTGTTATAATTAACAGTTCTCCTTTAAATGAACATTAAACTAACTAAAATCTTTATATAGTAAAATTAAAAAATAAAAACTTCAAAACTAAGAAACCAAATTTGAGGATTACAATTTCTTATTATCCTTAAAACGAGGAGAAGTTGGTAAGAAACCTAAAAACAAAGGTTCTGAAGGAGAAACTTGCATGGCTTCTTTCCAGTTTAATAAAATTGATTTATAATGTTTGTTTGGAGTCCAACGTTTTTCTTTAACAAGTGTTGCTAATGTTTCTACCAATTCTTTTGAAGTATAATTAAAAGTAATTGTTATAGCAATAAATCCCATTTCCATTGTCAAAGCAAAAGTTAAATTTCCAAAGAATAATGAGATAAACACTAATACGAAATATGGGAGTTGTGACTATTTAGATTAGTTTCTTTTAATATTTATAAAGCTCATAATAAAAAATTAGCAAATAACAAAAGAAATGAAGAGGAATAACAAACTATATCAACATGAGTAAATAAGAAATAAACATGACAATCAACAATTAACATTGAAATCCATAAATAAAAAAGGAAAAGAAAGAAGTACCTATAATTATGAAATCCTAAACTATTACCAATAAATCCACAATAATGATCATATCGATAAATACATTTATTTGAAGTGCTACAATGATGAACTCGATCTCCTTTATACATTTTACAATTATCACAATACTCATATTTTTCTTTTTCTGTTTCATTAATTTGGTAATATTGTTGAGGTATACATTCAGGTGTGACATAGTGACATTGATAAAAATTATATGTAATTAAAAAGTACATAATATTTCCAAGAATCAACCAAAAAATATAATGACTTGAATCTCCATATACTTTTGGTAAAAGAAAGATAATTAATGTCATTATTAAAACGTAAGTAATCCCAATTAATGGAAATATAATGTATACTGGTATTTTTTTTAATTGTTCAGACGTAAAATATACCTTGAGAAAGTCTTTATGTTTATTGGCTTGTTGTGGTTGTTCACCCATTTAATTTACGTTTTAATTCTTAGTTCTTTTACTTAATTTTTACTAGAAAATAGCTATACACTTTTTTTTAAAAATTTGTAAATTTTTACTAGAAAAGTTCATTTCTTCTTTTGAATTATTCATTAAAAATCAATTTGAACTAATTGTTTATAATAGTTTTTCATTTCCACTATTTGTTGTACAAGATATGACTGTTTTATCCTTTTTGAATTTCTTTTTTTTGTTCAATCAAATATCTTCTTATTGAAAATAATAAATTATTTATACATTTATTGTTTACAACAAACAACATTATATTTTAAATTAACCTTTAACATAGTGTCTATCTTTTCTTTGCTTATGTAAA
Source organism: Entamoeba histolytica HM-1:IMSS (assembly GCF_000208925.1). NCBI lineage: Eukaryota > Evosea > Mastigamoebida > Endamoebidae > Entamoeba > Entamoeba histolytica. Next base: position 45,875 of record NW_001914910.1, on the reverse strand, counting down.
ATAATACCTTGATTAAACTTTATTTATTTTTATAATAATTTATAACACCTTCATTAATACAATGACCAATTTCAGATGAAAGTTTAATGTCATCTAATCTAACTGACTAGTGTCTAAATTCTCATTTCACAATACCAAAAAAATTCTTCTTTTTCATTAACCTCAACTTATTTCTAAATAAAATTTCTAACAATGTCTATTTTTTAAAAAGTTAAGTAAATTTGTTTCACTAAACAAATTGTACAACAAGTACAACTACACATTTTCCAACTAAAAAGCTTCTTAGAAACAAAATAAAATTAAAAGCCAATCTTACATCCACCCTAATGGGTAATCAAGGTGGATGTCTTCATACTTTGACCTTGTTGATTGAGTATTCTTACCCACTTTTTTTAATCCAAACCCATCTGTTCCCATTGTTCCATACACCTTCCCTTCTCGTTTCAATACAGTCACTTTAAACTCATCATCAAAAAGACAGACATTGTGGGCACAATGACTCAACTTTTCACAGTCTTCTTCACTTTCATAAACTAACTTCACTACTTTACTTTTGTCATCAATAGAACAAATTTTGAAACTTAGAATATTACCAATACAATTAAAATAACGAAACATAACATCATTTGTAACATTAGAAGGAACTCTCAACCAGATTTTACCCTTTGAGTTTTCCATACCAATCACTTTCCTACATCCTCTTCTTAAATATCTATTGACCTTTCATCTAGAGATGACTTTTGACTCAATAAGATTAAATCTTATCCAAAAAATAAACTTACTAAACTAAATTAAAAACTTATTTCTTATTTTTTGAGTAAAATAAATTGAAAATATATTTTATAAATAAAATTTAACTTAAAACCTCTTTGTTCTAACCTAATTATAAAATACAAATTTTATTCTCTAGATTGTATTGATAAAAGGGATGGAGTTTTAATTAAAATCTTCAAGAAGATAGTTTTGTGTTAAACCATTATTAATTAGAAGTAAAGTGCTTTGTTTTTCAAAAGAAGAAAAATCAAAAAAGAAGATGAGATACTCTCTTTCGTACCAAAGTATTGTTTTTTATAACAAATAACCATTTTCAACTATGAATCAATCAAAAAAGTGTAAATTCAAATCAATCCTTTTGTTTCTGTAACTGGACAATAACTAATGGGGTAATTGCATGGTGCCTATGAACTTGACATAATCGTAATAATTGTTGGACTTGTTGTGGTTTAAAGTCTTTAGAATATCTTTGAACAAAAACTAACAACCCTTGATGCCATAATAATGGTGTATCAACTTTTTTATCAATAAACCCAATATAATAATTAGCAACAGCATCAAGAGCAGCATATGGAAGAGAGTATTTTTTATCTAATAGTGTTTTCAAAAATAGAGCTTGAGTAGAGTTATATTCCATTGTTGACAATTTATAAAGTGCAACTGCACTATGTTTTGAAGGAATAGAAACTTTGTGTAAAATAGATGCAATGATTGTGGCTTCCTTAAGAGTGACATCTTTCTCTTGGCAAAGAGGGAAGATCAATCCCTTAAAAAATGCTTGTGGTCGATAAATTGCTTTTTTAAGTGCTAAATATTCTTGGAAATGTAATTTTTTATTTTGATGAATTGAATGTCTAATAATTGGATATAAAAAGACTTTGAAGAATTGTTCTGTTTCTGAATTAGTTGTATGAAGGAATAAACGTGTTGCTGCAAATAAACTATGTGGAGTCCATTGTGATGGATTAGTCATTTGTAATAATGGAATCCATTCTTCAAATGATGGAAGTAATTTAAAGACTCTTGGTAATTTTCCAACATGATAATGACTCAAAAAAGTTCCAAGCTCTTCAAAAATCTTTTTAACTTTTTGTGGATAGACTTTTTCTTTGATTTTCTTTTCTTTTCCTTCTATTTGGTTATTTTGTTCTTTTTGTTTTTCTTTCTTTTCTTCTTTCTTAATATCTTCATATTGTTGTGAAATCATTGTATTAACATCAACTACTTGAACATCTTGAGAAAACGCTGAAAGAAGGTTCTTTGTTTCTTCATCAATATTAACATCATATTCTTCATTATCTTTATCATCTTCACTATCTTCAAAATCATCACTTTCAAGGTCTTCCATTTCCATCATTTGTCCTTCATCTTGTTCTAATTCTTCAATTTGTGGATTTTCATTTACTTGCTCTTCTTCCATTGCATCCTTTTCTTCTTTTAATTGCTTCATTGCTGATTCAACAATTTTTTTTGATTCTTGTTCATTTAAACCTGCCTCATCTTGTTTTTCTACTTTTTTACTTTTGACTCGTACTGACTTATGTGTCTTTTGTGCTTCTTCCATCTCCTTTTCAAGAGGTAATCTGCTTTTGCTTGCTGGTGTTTCATTTCCTTCAACAGCTCTATGTTTTCTTTGTCCTTTCATTACACTTTATCATTTTTCTTAAAAAAATAAAAGGGTAAAACAACCCTTTTCATATAACATTTTTTTTAATTTATGTTATTTAAAAATAAATTTTATATTAATAAGAAATAAATAATCTTTTTAAAAAATAATCAGCGTCTATTCTATTTTTATTAGTATCTATTGAATTAATAGAAGTCTTTAACTCATTATTCTTTAATGAACAAAATTGTTGCAATAGGTCTGATGTTATTTTCTTCAATCACTTTGTTCTTTGGTATGACTCCTATGATAGAACAACCAAAAAACATAAAGAAGATTATAATATATCCTGAAAGTCTCAATAATACACGTATAAAAATTATTAAAAAAGAGTTGAATGCTACGTTTACAAAGAACACAACAGATTCTATCAAAAGTACAATAAACACAACAATCACACAACAAAAAAATACATCTTTTCAAAAAATCCAGAATAGTAGTCATTATGAAAATAAACCTTTTACTACCACTAATATTTATACTTTAATAAAATTAATTATAAAAGAAAGAAATATAAGACTAGTTGGTTTGTCAGTCATTTTATCAACTATCTTTACTTATCTAACTTTATGGCTTTTTTCTTGATTTATTAATAACACAAATTGAGATGATTTTTAGTTATTCAAAAATTTTAGAAGAACTAATGAAAAAATCTTTTTAAACTATCGTTTGAGAATAAAACATGTATGATGAAGAAATTTATAACGTGATGAAAACGTTTCTAGAATTTGAATTTACTGATGATACAACAACAAAAACAATTAAACCATCTAAAAACAAAGATATGATCTACAGAATTGAACAAAAATTTCACAGAAAAGATGAAACGCTAAAACCGACTGAAAAGAAACCTGTTCTCAAAATGACAATTTCGTTAAATCATTCCCAAAAGACAAAAGAAAATGAAAAAACAGAAAGTAAAGTAAAAGAAAAAGATTCACGTGGAAGAGAAGTTGAAAGAAAATCATCAGAAGGAAGAGGTGATAATAAACGAAATAGTGAAAACAAATCACCACGTAGATCAAAAAGATCAAATAGTCGATCATCTAGAAGACATAGTCATAGCCAAAAAACAAAAGAAGAAGACTCTAAAAAGAAACTATCTGAACGTAACCTTTCAGAAGATGCAAGAACACTTAAACACAAAGGAGATAAATTAAGCAGTAAAGAAAGAATAGACGAAGCTTTATTATGTTATTGTGAATCACTCCTTTGTTATGGTCAACTTATATTAAGAAAAGAAATGACAAGAGTAAGTATTAATGAGTTATTGGAATTTGTCATGAGAGAAGCAGAAAAGAATCAACGATCAGAAATTGCTCGTGGAGTATCTAACATTTTAGCTCAATTATACTTTTCATTATTTTCACATGACCATGCCTCAGCTCTCCAATTTCTTCAAGAAAAAGTCCCAGTTGGAGACGAAATGGTGCCAACGCTATTACACCAATTAGACGAGTTGAAGAAATTAAATCGTTGAAAATGCCATGTTAATTCAATTAAAAACATCAATAATTAATATAATCCTTCAAACAGTAATTTGTAGTATTGTTCTGATAAATAAAATTCTTTTCCTAATGCACTTACATTTGATGATTGAGTTGGTTTATTTAATGTCCATCGTTTATTAGTGTCTCCATGTTTAATAAAATCATCACATAATATTTCCACTAATTCATTTAATGTCATCTTCTTTCCCATAGCATTCATAAGGTCTGTGAGATGTTTGTGTAATGTTTTCTTCATTCGAATACGACTTGTTTCATCTCCTGCTTTAGTTGATTTTCCTTTTTTCTTATCTTCTAGACTCTGTTCCATTTATTTTGACTGAGTATAGTAAAACTATAGTTTTAAGTTCCTTTTATTCTTTTTATTCTTTTTGTAATTATTAAGATGGTATTTTCACAACATCACTTTGCATCTCTCTTTACAATGAATTAGTATTGTATTGGAATAGCAAAGAATTGATTTGAGACTTATTAGTTATGAAAGAATTGACAAACAAACACTGATTGTTCAAAAAGAATTATAGAAAAATTTTTCCTTATTTAAACCAATTTAACACAATTAAGAAGTATTAAAAAGATTATGTAGCAATAAAATAAAAGTTGTTTGATGATTTAGAATAATTTAAATTAATGGTTAAGAAAGTAAAATTCAATTTATTTGTTGAAATAATCAAAAATATGGATTAAAAAGTATTCAATTTATGGTTCATTCTTCAACAATTTTGGTTTAAGTTCAGCTGGAATTTCTAATTCCTTTGGAAATTCCCATTTGAAATCTGGATCATTTCTTCCAAAATGTCCTCCAACTGCTGTCTTTTGGAAAATTGGTCTTGTTAATCCTAATTCTTTAATAATCATTCCTGGTCTCATATCAAAGTTCTTATTAACAATATCAACCAATATTGATCTCCTCACAAATTCCAGTTCCATATGTATTTACATTAATACTTAATGGATGTGAAACACCAATAGCATAACTTAATTGAACAAGAACTCTATGACAAAGTCCTGCATGAACTAAACTCTTAGCAATCCATCTTGCACAATATGCTCCTGATCTATCAACTTTGCTTGAATCTTTTCCTGAGAATGCTCCTCCTCCATGTGCTCCCCATCCTCCATATGTATCTACAATAATCTTTCTTCCTGTTAATCCTGCATCTCCCATTGGTCCTCCAATAACAAATCTTCCACTTGGATTATAATATCTTAACATTTTATCATCCATAAGTTCTTTTGGAATAACTTTTTGTGTAACTTCTTCTTCTAATCCTTTTGCAATTTCTTCATTACTTACATTGTCTGCATGTTGTGTTGAAATAACAATAGTATGAACTCTAATTGGTTTTAAATGTCCTTCAACTTCTTCATATTCTAATGTAACTTGTGATTTCGAATCGGGTCTAAGCCATGGTAAAATTCCTTTTTCTCTACATTCTTGAAGTCTTAAAATTAATTTTGTACTTAAAACATGTGTTAATGGCATCATTTCTTTACTTTCATCAGTAGCATATCCAAACATAATTCCTTGATCTCCTGCTCCAATATCTTCTTCTTTCTTTTCAACATGAACTCCTTTAGCAATATCTTGACTTTGTTGTTCAACACATGAAAGAACTGAACATGTTTGATAATCAAATCCTTTATTTGTATCATCATATCCAATAGATTTAACAACTCCTCTTACAATCTTTGGAATATCAATAACTGCATTAGTAGTAATTTCTCCAAGAACTAAAATAAGTCCTGTTTTTGTTGCTGTTTCACATGCAACATGTGATTTTGGATCTTGTGCAAGGCATGCATCAAGAATAGCATCGGAGATTTGATCACACATTTTATCTGGATGTCCTCCAGAAACACTTTCCGATGTAAAGAAAAATCTCTTTGCCATTTTCTTCTTTGAACTTTTTTAGTTTCTTATTCTCTTTAAATATTCCTGGAGGGTTTCTTCTTCAAAAAAATTCTGTTGTTCATTCCTTTTCTTTGTGAATGAATTTAACTTAATCATTCCTCTTCATTTTCTTCATTTCTTACATTCTTTGGTTATGTCCTTTCGGGATTATTCTTATTTCTTATTTTTAGAAAATTTCTAGGGTTCGGTTAGGGTTTTCAATTTTGATGGTTCTCATGGACGGACTAATGAAGTACTACAGAGAACAGATAGTCTTTGAGATAAACAATACCTTGCTTGACTTGACCAATAAAGTTAGTTCAATGCTTTCTTGAAATAAAAACATGACGATTGACAACAAGATTGAATGTCCTGTCAAAATGAACTTGAAATAAATCTGGACTTTTTTTAACTGTTGAATGACTTGTTTAATTATAGAAGAACTTCGAGTCATTTCTACAACATGCCAACAGCTCAAAAATGTCCTTTTCAAAAATGAAAAAGTCAAAATCTTTATTTGTAATTGATGTCTAAAAATACTAAACTGTTTTTTTTCGTTTTAAAATATCAATTCCTTTTTGAAATTGCACAAATAATGTTAAATCCCTTCTATCATAAATTCTAAATGAATGAATTAGTCAATGATTTTCACTGATAATTGATTTATTGATGGGTTTAAGAGATGATACTGTTTCTTATTTGCTAATATCAATGTCACTACAAAAACATAATGAATAGTAGCTTCTGGATGTAATTTAGATGATAATTGAAGAAGTGTTTGGTTGTATATTGTTTCAAATGAAATAGTTTTTGTGTTAGAATTAAGAATCACTGATTGAACACATTGTTCTAGTGTTGGGTAATCAAGTGTTTTTTGATGTTCTACACATTGGAGTGGATTTGTATTAAATTGTTTTGGTGGTTGAATAATATTCCATTGTGAATGACTCTGACTGAGACAAGTTGTTACTTCAGTGACACAAGATTTCATACCATTATCAATAAAAGTATCTTCAACTTCATCATAAGAAGAGTCATTCTCAATAATATCATCATCCCAATGACCTAATGAATCAACACTCCAATTTACTGACCATTTCAATATTTTAGTAGGAAGTGAAAATTTAGGTATTTCTTTCTTTTTAAAAGTAGAATATGTGTAAGAAGAAAGCAAAGGTAGTGTTATGTGATTTGGAATTATTGTTAAGTCAATTTCTCTTGTCTTTGATTTCTCTCTGTGTCTATTTGAATGCCTTTTTTGGTTATGATACCATTCTTTAAATAATAATTTGTTGTAATAAGAATATCCAGGTGTTGTAACAGGTATTCCAAGAATTGGTTTTTGTTTATCCTCACCACATAAATCATCCAATTCTGTAAAATCATATTGATGTTGTTGTAGTTGTTGAGAATGTTGTGAAGTTATATGGTGTTGTTGAATTTTATCAAAATTGAGACAACAAGGTATTTCTGTAGTTAAATCGTCTTGAACATAAGAAGTGATATTAATGGATTGATTCCAATCACCAAGAAATGAAGCGTGATCACCAATTAATGATAAAAAATGAGTATTATATTTTTGAAGATATACTTTGAACAACAAGTCATTTTGATATGACTTTCTTGAAGATTTATTAATTAAATTTGCTGGATATTTTTCAAGTGTTTGTAATTTGAGTTTTTTAGGTTTTCTTATATGAAGAGTCTTATCTTTATACTCAGTTTGTTGACTTTGAACATTTACTTCTTTGTCTAGTTGATTTGTAGTTATTAATTCAGCAAAATTAGCAAATGCTTGATAAATATCATCAACTCTATAAGAATAAATCAACAATGAAGCATCAATAGAAGTACTAGCTCTTTGGAATTTGCTTTTATCATCATTTTCATTAATTATGTCTTGCATCAAATCAATAATAGGAACATCCCATGCATTTTTTTTATTGACTTTATTTGTGTTACATAATTGAATACATTGTGCATAAAGTTCACTGATGTTATTCTTATTCATTTGTTATAATAAATTAATGACATTTTGAAGTTGAATAAAATTGATGAAGAAAGTTATGCAACATAAAATTAAATGTTAATGAGGTATTAAAAAATATTTAATTTCAATCAAAGTAATTTTCTTGTTGAAGCTGAATTAATGAAACTTCTTAATATCCATTCATTTTCTGCATAATCCATATCAATTGTTCCTAGTTTGATTTGGTATGGTCGTAAATCAAATCTTGGACCAATTTCTTGAAGAACTAATTGATGTTCTTCATTATAATCATATGCATGATGTCTAAATGTAATATAATCACTACTGTTAGAAAATGTCATTACTCTTTTTGAATCACTTTTTGGTACAGGGAATAAATATTTAAGTATCATTTCAAATCGTTTACCTAATGGTGTAGTGAGATTATCAAATATTAAGTGTGGATATACTTCACTAAATGTTTTAGATGTTTTTGTTTCATGTCTAGAAACAACATTATATAACCCAAAATATGCTGTTGGTCCATATGGAAAATGTGAAATAATCATTCCATCTGGTTCTCCTCTATTTTCATGAACAATAATCAAATCAGTTACATCATGACTTCTACATGTTTCAACTAATTGTTTAATTTGAATATTACCTCTGTTAATTCTTGTTGAATTTGGAATAATTAACTTAATTTCTTTAACAAATTCTTTTAATTTGCTTGATGGGTCTTTTGATGTTGTAATAAAAACATTTGGATCTTTAACTCCTGCCATTGCATATTCACTATCGTATGTTGAAACTTGTCTTGTTGCATCATCTTCAGCATCCATTCTAGTCATTGCAACATCAAACCCTTCTTTTGCATGAGCAGGCAATTGAGTTCCATTCTCAATTGTTTGAGCAATAATGGCTTGTTTGTCAAGTCGTGTTTTATCATATTTTTCCATACTTTTTTTCATTAAATATTCTCTTCGTAACCTTGATGTTTGTTTTTGCTATATTCATTGAATATGTATTTTCTTTTCATATGAAGTGATATGATATAATCATGTATTTAACAATGCACAATCCACAAACCATTTCTTTCTGAAATTTTTTTAATTTTTATTTTAATTTTTTTTAGGGTTAAAAATAACATAATTCTATCATTTTGTGTTTTTTAAAGGAAATAATATCAACATAAATCAAAATTATTATTTTAAAATCATTCAAAAACAATAACAAATGAAAGATTATTAAATTATTGATTTACAAAGTATCAAATGATGAATGGAAATAAATTAAAAAAAATCATCTTTCAGGAGTTGATGAAAGTTCTTGAACAGAACCTTCATTATCTGAACTTCCTCCACTTGGAGAATTACTTCTTTTTCTCATAAATGAAGGTATAAGGAAACTTAATTTAGTTGAACTTCTTGGACTTTCTTGTGGAGATTCTGTTTTTCTAGGAGAAACAAGTGATAAGAGTCTTCTTCTTGGAGTACTTACTGTTGAATTTGAAGGTTCAGAAGATGACATTAATGAACCAGAACCTTCACGACTGACTTTTTTGAGAGTAGGAATTTTATAATTTTTCTTCTTTGATTTAGATTCTGTTGATTCAATTGTACCTAATGAACCAGTGTGAGTATGTAAAGGAACTTTTGTTTGATGAACTTCTTTATTAATTGCAGGTCCATCAAATGAAACAGCACGAATTCTTCTTGGTGTATGACATTGTTTTTCTATTTTTGTTTGTGGAATCATTCTTTCCTTTTGGAAAACTAATGAAAGACTTTCCGGAGTCATTTCTTCTTCAAATGGATTTTCTTCAGTAATTAATGGAATATGTCCTTGTTCCAATTGTTTTAAAAATGCTTTATAATAGTCTAATGGGGAATTAGTATTAATTCTATTTGAATTATATCCTAACTCTTGTAATCTATCTTCTTTCTTAATTTCATGTTTTTTCTTTGGAGTTTTTAGTTGTAAATTTGGTACTTTTACTTTCTTTTTCATATCCTTTTCTGATTTTAATTTTGCATTAAACAATGGATGAACTAATGCCTCTTGTGGAGTTAATCTATCTTCTGGTTTGTATGCTAAACATTTACTCAAAAAATCAAATAATGTAAGTCGTAATGTTGCAGGATCAACAGGAATTTTAGAAACATCTAAAATAATATTATGTAAATACACTAATTCCTTTAAACTCTTTTTCTTAAAGTAATCCTTTTCTTCAGGTAATTCTACACAATATTCTTCTTCAAATTCTTCATCATCTTTCAAAACATACTCAAAAGTACCATCTGCATGATAGAAACGATTGAAATAATTTTCTGTTTTAGTTCCACTATTTAACATCTCTGCTGGAAGCATTCCAAGGAATTTAATTTGTTTTCTTAATAATCCTAATTCACTATTTGCAACAAATAATGGAATTCCAAAGAACATTTCTGCAACCATACAACCAAAAGACCACATATCTATTGCACAATTATATCTATAACCAATACATACTTCTGGTGCACGATAAAATCTTGATTGGATATATGAATATAATGAATAATTATCAAAACAACATGAACCAAGATCAATTAGTTTTAGTTTTGATGATATTCCTGTTAATAATATATTTTCTGGTTTAATGTCACAATGAATAATACATGCTTGTTTACAAACAACAAGACATTCTAATATTTGTTTATTTAAAGTTTGAATAGTTGGTAATGAAAATCCAGATTTTTTGTTTAATTTCATTAATTCATATAATGAACATCCAAGTAATTCTGTGACAATACAAAGATGATTACAATATAAAAAGTGATCTAAGATTTCTACTATTTGTTTTTTTGTATCATAAAATTTATTTAATAACAATAAAGCGGTAATTTCAAGCATTCCTTGTCTAAAATATGCTTTTTTATTTTTTAATATTTTAATAGCAACTTCTCTATCATGTTGAAGATCTTTACATTTAAATACTTGTCCAAATGTTCCTTGTCCTAATTTACTAATAACTTTATATTGTGTAATAACATTTGGATTCATTGAATATTCTTTTCCTTCAAATGATGTAGAAGTACCTAATATATCTCCAACACGTACAATTAATTCATAATTACTATTATCTAATCCATAATTATGCATTGGAGTTTTAGGTTCTGTAAGTATTACCCTTGGAACGTCATGATATTGAAATTCAGGGTTAATATGTACATATGTTGATATTAATCGAGTGGTTTGTGCTTTAAGAATAGAGAATGGCCTTTCTGTAGGACCTGATATTTCCATCACTTTATCAAGGGGATAAAAAGCACTGTGAATAGATGCAAGAGCCATCTCACGCAATAATTTTTACAGTTTATTATTTTCTCCTTTTTTCATTTATTTTTAGAAAATATTCGTTTTATTCTCAGTTTTTATACTTTTTTTTTTCCTTTTTTTAACGTAAATAAAGAAAAAGAATGAATCAAGAAAGGAAAAGAAATAAAAAGGGGAATAAATTATATCATTTGAGAGTCTATTTTCAAAAGAAATACTTTTATTCAATTTTTCTTATTTCTTCTTTACTTCTTCTTGTTTCTTTTTATATGTCTTTCTTCTTTTATTGTGAGTGTCTTTGTTTTTGACTCTTCTTTAATATTGTTGTTTCATGTTGTAACAACACTAATGACTGGATAGTTGTGATTTAAGACAATAAATGAAATAAAACATAATTTATGAGATAAACAACAAAAATAATATAACAAAAATATAATCAAATAGAAATAACACAACATATCACAAAATAAAAAAGAAGTAAAAATAACAATATAAGTTAAATAGTAAGTCATTCTAATAAATTATAGATATTTAAATATTATTTTATCATTTATATTTATTTATCATTTTCATTCTTCTATTATTCTCTTTATCTTTCTTTCATTTTGTATTTAATCAAATAACAAATAACCTCAAAAAGAATTTTTTGATTTATAAAAATAATGGCAAAGAATTAAAAAAAAAAAACAAAAATATTGATTGAATAGTAAATTTGTTTATTTGATGGCGTTAATGAAAAATCAATTAGAGTTAATAAATTTGGGGGTATAAAAAGTATTATGAAAGAAAGGAGGTGTTTCAATAAAAAAGGTATAGCTTTTGTTTTAAATATACATTGGGGGTTTATTGTATTATTTAATAAAATGTTTTCTATTACAAATACTAAACTCTCTTAAAATACAATTTATACTTTTTAAAAAAGTGATATATTAAATTTTATAAAATGAACAATTAAATGAAAAGCTAAAAATAAAAAGATACTAATTGAAGATTTTTCCCATTATTTTAAGGAATTTAAACCCAAGTAATAGAAAGGAAAAACAAAAAATAAATTACATTAACAAAAACAAATATAACTTTGAACAACTAATTTATTTATAAAGGGGTGGTACTTATTTAGTATTTTGTTAGAGAGACGTATTGGTTTGATACTTTGTATTTAGAAAAATAATTTAAGAAAAGATCCAATAATTTTTAAAGTTATATATAACAAAATTTATAAAAATTAAAAAAAAAGATATTTGAAAAAGAAAATGAACTTGAAAAATTAAGAGATCCAAAAGAACTTTTAAAAATAAAATTTAAACAATTAAATGATTGGAGTGATATTTATTGTTTCAGCACTAGGGACATGGTGTGACTCATATAAGAAGTATGAAGTTTCGAAAGACTCAAAATATATGTTGTCATATAATTGGATTGGAGGAATGTGTTCAATTGAGAAGTGTAGTATTCCAAAAGATAAAGTAATAATTGAAGATGGGATGGTATTAAATGGATTAGCTGTAATTGAAGATGGAACAACAAAGAAGTGTTGTGACTTTGATGGAAGAAGGGATGATTTAGAGAGTTTTATACCAAATTTAATAAATCATAATTATTTCTATCAATCAGAAATATCTAATTATTGGAGTGGATATAGTGAATGTGATATAGCAGCTAAATCATATGTTATTCATGGAACATGTTTACCAAAAGAATATCATACTCCATATGGATATTTCAATGCTACTTTACTTCTTTTCCAAAATTATAACGTATGGACAACATTAAGACATTATAATTACATTCCTGGTAAACAATACGTTTATTCTAAACAAAAAATTAATGACTTACTTTCTGTTCGTGGTTTCCTTGCTCCAGTTCAATGGAGATGTGAAAATCCTGAAGATAAACAAATGCTCACTTCAGTAAATGTTTGTTTCACTCCATCAGCAGATAAATTTTTACAAACTGAATGTCCGGAAATTATTGGACAACAACAATGTCCTGATTATTTCTATTTTGCAGAAATGCCACCAACTCCAAGAGAGACAAAATGTGCTTATTAAATTGAAGGCTTTTCTTTCTTGGTCTTTTGTTATTCTTCGTTAGTTAATAAAAAGAATATAATTTTGAAGTTTCATAAAAATAATAAATTAAGGTTTTTTTATATATTCTTAAAGAAAAGCATTTGTTTTTGTATTAATATTTTTTATTGAAAAAGACTGTTTAAATTTCATAAGAGAATAATAATTTGTTAGTAATAAAAGAATAAATAATTAATAAAGAAGACTAAAATCTTAGAGGATATTATTACAAAAAGAGATAATTTGAAAAAGGTTGTATTAATGTATTTAAATTAAAGTCTATACTATGTGGTATGAAAGTACTTTTATAAATAAATTATATTATTTTTAGAATAGAAGTAATGAAATTTATTATGATCTTTTTTAAATCAAAAAATAAATAGAATTTAAATAAAAATCATATTATGGAAGTCTTAATAAACATAAATGCTTATTAAAAAAATAGGTATGGTAAATTTTTAATAAGAAGAAAATACAAAATATTAATTAAGTTAATTAATAACGTTTTTCTGTTATAAGAAAAAAGAATGTAATTAAAAAACAAATCATTTATTTTGATTAATAGCTCCTTTTCACTACTAAATTGGTTGCTTCCTCAAATAAAGTTTGAAGAGGAATTAGTCCAAATCGTTGATATACACCTTTTAATAAATTTAATTGTTCAGTTTTCGTAGAAGCATTAGAAAATTTGTTAGACCCTATGAATAACCTGATAGAATTTCTATAAAATTGTGGTACATTCATAAGATTAAAAGTATCACAAGGAAGGTCTGCACCAATGAGTTTTTTTGGAGAGCATAATGTCTTAAAATCATAACACTCTTTTCTCTTACGAATTTCAGAAACAATATTTCCTAAAGTAAACTGGTTTGAGTCATGATAATATTTCCATGGCCAACACACCATCTGTATAACATCAATTCGACAAACATCAATGACTTTTTTAGCTATTTGAAAATTATAATCTAAAGTTAATATATCCTTACCTGGAAGAATAGTTCTATCTCTAATGATATTATCAATCACTCTATTAATCATATCACTTAATGGAGTAACACAACTAATATTATCAGAAATAAAGACAACAACAAATCCAAGTTTAGATAATTCATTCTTAATTTGTTGTATAAGTTCATAGAAGAATTTAGGTATAACAATGAGGAATTGTTTAGGAGAAGTATCATGTATATTTTTTTTTAAGTACAACTCTTTAACATATCTGGCAATATATAATACCCATTGTTTGAAATCACTTAATTCAATATACTCTTTTGGTATAACTATATGTCCACTTTGTTCTAAAGCCATTCCATTCTTTTCTTTAGCAAATGGACTCATTCCAACCAATAATGGTAATAATGGTCCATCACCAAGTAATGCAGTTGCAATGCTTGATTGTACACTTTCTCTTGAGATAGTCATAGCTTCATTAAGGTGTTGCTTATCAGTAACAATTTTCATTCTATTTGCAGCACTAAGTCGATAGTCAAAAAAGTCAATAAAGACAGTTCTATTAACTGGTATTTCCTGATAATATAACATCCCACGAACAAACTCTTCAACATCACTTAATAAAAAGTCTTTATTTTCAACATTACAAAAGTCAGTTTTAGTAATAAGTCCAATCGTTTTTATAATTTCATTTAACTCTTCTTCATTGACATCTATTTGGAATCTAATTTTACAATAGTTTTTGATTGTGTCTAAAGTGACACATTTTCTTTCTAATAAAAGTTGATTAATAAAAGTTATAAGTTCATTTTTTTGTATAGAATCGGTTATCATAGTCTTTTCTGATTCATTTTTAGAATTAGTCAAGTAGTTATATATATTAACTTTAGTGTTTTGATTAATAAATTTAATAGGTGTTGATGATGCTGGTTCTAAATTTTCTAATAATTTGTAAATGAATAAATGGTTATTAAGTACTTCCTTAATAAATCCAGGAATATCTCCTTCTATTGTATTTTCGTTAATATCATACTCATTCTTTAACATATTAAGATATGAATTAATAACTCCTGAAATAAAATTGACTTGGTCTGAGCATTCAGTCTTAATAAAGAATGGAAAAACTCCTGGACATTGTAATGGTTCAACAAAAGGTTTAAAATATTCATCCATTATCACCACAACATTACGATCAATATTTAAATATGACCTTACATTTATTGCGTGTTGTACAACAACTTTATTATACCATTCTTGGAATTCAGTTTTAGTGTAATAATACACAACTTTGTTATTATTATTCTTAGGAATAAAACATTCTTGAGTTATCATTTTTTTGGCTTCCTCAAAAGGAGGAAATTTTAGGAAGGGAGTCAAATACTCTCTATTTTTATTAATACAAATTAATGATGGAGACATTTTAATCTCTCTTCCATACCATTGATTAGATTGAGCATTATCATTCAAAGATATAATAGGAATTTTATGAATTAATTTCCATAATTGAAATCCAAATTCATCTAAACTTAAAACCATTTCATTAGGAAGTCCTTTAATAGCTTCTTGTAATCGCTCATTTTCCGTATTGACATCTTCTTTAGTCCCTTCTTTTTCTGTTATTGTTGTCCACTTCTTTGTCACATTAAAAGTATCCAAATCTGAAGACTCAATTTCAACGATATTTCCACTTGTTTCCTCTTCGTTGAAACAACTTAACGAATTCGCAGAAATCAAAAAACCTTTATTTTGTGAATCTTCAATAAATCCTTTTATCTTAAGAAACACTTCCTTTGAGAATTTGGAATTTACTTTCTGCGTTGGTTTGTTGTCTTTAGACATCTGGAAGTTGAAAATTTTATAAGTTCTCTTTTTTAATTTTTTTTTACTAACTAACGGTTTCGCTTAACGCACTGAAACCCAGAGTCAAGGTTATTGATAGAAAATTAATAACTTAGCGTAATATGGTTATATGATAAAAATTTTAATAATATTAATTCTCTAAATAAAGTATTACGATGAAATAATTAAAAGTCATTAAATAAAAAGTTGATAATAATAATAATCAATAAAAAGAATGACAACAAGATAATAGATGAGATTATTTCTTTTCTTTTAAAGGATAGATAAAAAAATCACAAAAAGAAAAAAGTCAAAAGAAAAAATCCTAAAAAGAAAAACATCCTAAAAAGTAAAAAATCTTTAAATTAAGGTGTTTATGTTTAATGTGCACACAAAATTATAATATTAAGCACTTTTGTTTCTTAGCTGGTAAATGTTCTATTAATTGTCTTGTAAGATATTCGAACATTTCATTAATATTTTTTTGAGTCTTTGCTGATGTTTCCATAAAATGACAACCATTATTATTTGCAAATTCTTGGGCTTGTTCAGTAGTAACAGTTCTATTATCTAAATCACATTTATTTCCTGCAATAACAATTGGAACAAATTTTTTTTCCATTGAATTTTTAACTTCATTAATATGTCCATAAATACTTGAAAGGTCGTTAAAAGTAGCAACTGATACAAGAGAGAAGACTAATATGAAACCATCACCTTCTTTCATATAAAGGTCTTGTAAAGTTCTGAATTGTTCCTATTATTTCGTTAATATGAATTTAAAAACCCTTTTTTTGAAGTATAGAATTATATTACTCTTATTAGTTTAACTATAAAATAACAAACCGTCCCTGCGGTGTCATAAATTTCTAATTGTACAGTTGTTCCATCAATTTCAATCGTCTTAGAAAATGTTTCTTCGATGGTTGGGTCATATCTTCCAATAAATGTATTTTTTACATATCTAGTGGCAATAGCTGATTTTCCTACTGAACCTGAACCAAGTAACACAATTTTAAAATGGTGTGTTTGTGGCATATTATTTATTAGATACGAAACAAGTTCTCTAATTTCTTTCAGTTCACTGGTTTTTCTATTTTTGGATATTTAGAATTTCACTGGTTTTTCTATTTTTGGATATTTAGAATTTCACTGGTTTTTCGATCTGGCATTTTATTCTTTTTAGTATCCACGTAATTTATTATTATTACTTTTTATATTTTTTTTTGGAATTAAAAGAAGAATTTGGTTTAATAGTTTAATAAGTTTAAAAACAATACTTTTTTATTAGAAATAATAGTTCTTTAACAATTTGAAAAAAATAAATAGATTGTTCTAAAAATACAATAATTGTTTCAAATAAAAGACTTCCTTTGTTTTAAATTTTTGTTTCTTATTTAATCATAAAAAAGAAAATTTTTATTTTATTTTGTTTAAATTAAAATATGTTTTAAATGTTCAATATCATCAGACTTCCAAGACCACATTAATGTGATCATAGAAATCAAAGAATTAATTTGGTCTTTTTTCCATCCATTAGTGATTCTAATTTTTATTAATATTTTCTTATAATAAAATTATAGTTTAAATAGTATTATAAAACACAAACTCTTTTAAATAAAATTGAATATGTTCTGGTAATGAACACCATAAACAAATATTTAATTCTTCTTCATAATCTGCATAAAAATGTAGAAATGTAACTATTTCTGCTGTTTCAAATAGATTAAATAAGTCTAATGTAATTATTTGAAACATTTTATCTTTAGATGTTAATTTCCATGAAGCTAATGAAACTAATAAACATCTTGCAATTTCACTCCAAACAAGTTCATATTGTTTATAAATTTTTTTATAAATATTTGCAATAAAATGTGCTCCTTTTTCATCATTTCCAAATACAAATTGAATAGTTGTATTATCTTTATTAGAACCAGCTAGAAAAGATCCCATATCTTCAAGGTCTTCTTCACAATATTCTTTATAAAAAAAATCAATGAACTCTTGTTCATTCCATCCATTAAGAATTTTACACAAAATATCATATAAATATTTTTCTGTAGTTATTTGTCCAAGTTCTTTTAAAAGTGTTTGTACTTCTTTACTATTCCATTTCCCTTGTTTTATATTTATTCTCTTTTCAACTTCTTCCCAATTTAATAAAATTGGTTCTTTCATTTTGCTTTGTTCTATTTCAATTCGTTTTCTTTCTGTTTCAATATCTTGTTTGAATTGATTATATCCATTTTCAAGTAGTGTTATTGTTTCATCTACTAATATTATTACTTCACTTTTCCCTTTTAACTTAATAATATTTTTCTTTTCTTTATTATCAAATTCAATATTCCATGTTGTATCTTTACTTAATTCATATACTTCTTTTGTAATGTCTTTACTTCCTTTTTTATCATAAAAATATAGTACCATTCCTTTCCAAATTAAATATCGTTTTTTCCATTTTTTATCAAAAAGTGTAACATTCCCTTCCATATAATATGGTCGGTTAATTTGAGAAATTGTTTTCATTCTTAATTCTTCTAATCTTGCCTCACTCATCTTTGGTGCTGTTCTTCTTTACCTTTCATTTTTAAAGTTCATTTTATTTTCTCATTTTTATGTTTTATAACAAAGAAAATTATTTTACAAATAAATTAAATTTTGTGTTTTTTATTATCTTCTTGTGTCTTTTTCTTTATTTCTCTTTCTTTATTCATGTCTTATTCTTATTCTTATTCTTATTCTTATTCTTATTCTTATTCTTATTCTTATTCTTATCTTTCCTTTCTTCTTCTTCTTCTCAATTGATGAACTTAATAACAATAAAGAAAGAGTCTAATTACTTTTAATCAAGAATAACAAAATGTTTGTTTTCATTTATCTTCATATTCTTTTGTTGTAGTGTTGGATTTGTACAAATAATATCTCCAATATTATTAACAGAATCATAAATAAAACCATTAGAGTCTTCATTGGTATATGTTGGCCTTTTACCAATGATATTTATAACTTCTTGAGCAGCAAGAGAACCAATAACACTGTTTACTGGAGCATAATTAAATCCAACTAATAACTCAAGTTGTTCTTCTTTATTGAGAAGATGAACAAATGATGAAGATAGTGTATCAACAGAATAAGTATCCATTGTATTGTATTGAATAAAATATGTTTTAATAATTTGTCTTGCAACCATTTTTGGAGTATCACAAAGGATGTATTCTTTAATTGGCTTGTAATGTCCATTGATGTTAGTTACATAAAAGTTACCAACACCTCCAACGCTTGAACAAAAAATTATTGGTTTACTTGAAGATTCTAATTTTGATAATAAATGTTCATCTGGAAGAGTACAAATAATTAAAGAAAGAGAATTAAATAAGTCATCATTTAATTGACTTTCTTTAATTACATTAATTGTTAAATCACTATTAACACTTTTTACTTTTTCAATAGATGATGTTCTCTACTTTTGTTAAATTTTTATAATACAATCAAATAATAAACAAACAACACCACCTTGTTCAGGTGTAAATAAATGATTTTTATCGTACTGAGTAGTATAAATTGGTTCACCTTTATAAGTGTCAATCACAGTAACTTTTGATATTCCACTGATTACAACATTTTTCAATATTTCTGACATTAATGGATCATATCCAACAGCTAAGATGTGAGAATTTAATAATAGTTGTTGTGCCTCTATTCCCCAAGTACGAATAGAACGATCATATAACTTCTGAACGTTCTTTTCCATTATTTTTTTAAGTTTTAGTTTTTTTATTTAAAATAAATAATTTTATTATTTAAGTATTACAATTTCATTAATTCTAATTACATTGATGTTGTTATTTCCTTGAATTTACATTGAAGGAAAAGAAGATTTTTTGGTACTACGAAATTCGATATACCTTGACTCATATAGATTGAAGTGAAACTTAAAATTGTTAGTTATGTCTTCTCAACAATTTATACCACATAATGGTAATGTACCAAAAGTTGCTAAAGATGCATTTATTACTCCAGGAGTATTTTTAATTGGTGATGTTGAAGTAGAAAGTAAAGCAAGTATTTGGTTCAATGCTGTACTAAGAGGTGACATGGCAAAGATTGTTATTGGAGAAAATTCTAATGTTCAAGATTGTTCTGTTGTTCATACCTCAATTGGAAAGCCAACTATTGTTGGTAAAAATGTTACCATTGGACATTCAGTAATTCTTCACTCATGTGAAGTAGGAGATGGAAGTATGATTGGAATGGGATCAACCATCTTAGATGATGTTAAAATTGGGAAGAATGTTCTTATTGGAGCTAATTCTCTCGTTACATCAAGAACAGTTATTCCAGATAATTCATTAGTAATGGGATCTCCAGCTAAAGTTGTTAGAGAATTAAGAGAAAAAGAGTTTGAATATTTAAAAGAGAATATAAAAGAGTATGATGACATTAAACAAGGCTATCATTTAGAACAACCACAAAATCAATGAATTGATAATTTAATTATTTGAAATATTTTCTGATTCATTAACTTGAGAAATGATCATATTTTCTAATGTTCTTTGTCTTTTAAAAGGTGTTATTTCAGTAGAAATTGTTGGTTTAGGAGTTTGTGCAATCATAACCATTTCATTTAAATATTTTTCTAAGCCATTAGAAAGAAATTCCATTCGTTTTAATGATTGGTCCATAGCTTCTGCCCTTCTAATAGCAATATTTGTTGCTTCAGGAGAATAGTCCATCATACTTTCAAGTCCATTTCCAAGGTCATTAATAAAACTTAAACAATGTACTTGGTAATCATTAAAAAATGTAACTCCATTAATTTCTGGTGTTTTAATTAAGTTTAGATTAATTGGTGCATTAGAAGTAGAATTTCCTTTAGGTCGTGATGGAGTAGAAGATGTATTTTTTCTAAATAAATTACCAAATGAAAACATGAAATAAACTTTATAGTTAATTTTTTTTTGTTTTTTATATAATACTATTTTTTATTATTAATAAATTAATAAATTTATTTTTACCTTTTTTAAATCCCAATTTTATGGGGATTTTCAATTAAAAATTGTTATTTTATAAGTAAAATTGATTGTTTTATTTTTTTTTCACAAATAAAATGTATTCATAAATACTTCGTTAATTAATCCATTTATACTCATTTTTATTGACTTAAAATTTAAAAAATATGAATAATAACATTGAATTTATTTTATTTAATCAATTAATATTCTTACCAAATGCTATTTTGTTATTGCTGTAGTTGTATTAAATGTTTTACCAATTCTTCAAATATCAATATATTTGTGTTTATTTAAAAACATATTTCTTTTCTTTTGTACAATCCATTTTAAGCTGAGTTAGTATAAACCAATCGATTATAAACATTTTTAAAACAAAATAAACATTACTTGTTATGTAACACTTCATCCTATAAAAGGTATTTTTGTTCTTAATAAAATAATGTGCTGAAATAAAAAAATCCTACATCAATTATTACTTGTTTCGTTAAATAAAGAAGTTAAAAAATAAAGGAAATTGAATAAAAATTTCATTCTATTCACAAAAATGCTCATATAATAAACAATTTTCTATTCTTCCTGGCTCAGGGGAGACTAATCCCGTCCCTTCGTCTTCTTCTTCTAGCAGCTCTACGGAGTATGTTTGATTGTGGTTGAAACAATATTCAATGACATCTATAATGTTTTTTATGACAAGGTTTTTAATTTCTTTAATGATGTCAATTTCAATTTTTAATTCTTTAATTAATTTAATACTTTCTTTATTTATTAATCCATTGATTGAAATTACTACTGGATTTATTTTGACATCTTTTAATTTTTCTATTTTCATTAACCTATTCTTTAATTCATTATACTTAATTCTTTTCTTCCAATATTCTCCATTAATATTATTATCAGCCACAATAGTCATATCAAATATTAGACCAGTTTTATTCTTTTTATCTAATACGTATATATCTGGTATTTTATGATATTGTCCATCACTTTTATGCATTATTTGTTTGTTCAATATCATTGTGATGTCTTTATATTTGAATATTGTTTCATATGGGGGTTTTATATTGCTTATTTCCTGTATATTTTCTTATTAATCAATATTATAATGCCAATATTGTCATATTTTTCCATTTGTGATTTATTATGATAAATACAAGATAGTAGAATGTGTTCTACTGTAGCTATCTTGTCTTTACAAAGTGTTGAGTATTTTAATCTTTCATTTTTCATTATTTTTGATTTTCTATACACACAAAATATTGCTCCATCATTCATTTTAGTTAATTGTAGGAATGTGTTCTTTTTAATATTGAATGACTTCCATGCTTTCACTGTAGTAGTTTTATCTACTCATTTTGACATGAACCATCTTCTAAGATGTCACTTATTTGATGATACTTCCATTTTTTGATGTATTTATCAATAATTTCTTTATTTCTACTACTACTTCTTTTTCTTTTTTCTTTTCAATCCCTTCATTTATTATTTCTTCTATTTTTGTTTCTGGGATTTTATATGAATTATTGTTTTTAATTCTATTCAATATTCCCTTCTTATTGTACCATCTATCTAATATGTTATTTCCAATTTCACTTTCTCTGGTACAGTAGTACATCACTGTTCTAACTAATTCAATAACATATTCGTC
Source organism: Entamoeba histolytica HM-1:IMSS (assembly GCF_000208925.1). Lineage (NCBI taxonomy): Eukaryota > Evosea > Mastigamoebida > Endamoebidae > Entamoeba > Entamoeba histolytica. The sequence continues at coordinate 23,233 of NW_001914910.1, read as the reverse complement.
ATTTATGTTTATTAATCCTTCACCCATTTCTTCTTGAGGGACATACAACCTATCTTTGAAGTTTCATCATTGTATTTTGCCTTTCTTAAATATTTTCTTATCTCCAAATCAATTTTATCTAATTCAGTGATTTTCCAATTTACAACTGATGCTGAATATCTGAAGATATTGATTACTTCAGTGTTTATTCTAGTAATATATCTTCTATTACTACTTTCATCAGTGTTTATTTCTTCCATCTTTTGATTCATTTTTTCTTTGATGGATTTACAATTGAAGGTGTCATCAATTTCATCGGACTGCCATATTCCTAAGTATTTATACAAGTCCTCACCTTCAACTACGGGGATGTTTTGCATTCCATCTGGGATTTTCTTAATGTTTTTTAATACCATTCCTGACTTTTTCTCATTCATTTCCATCCCTATTCCACTTATTATTTCTTTAATTTCGTTGTGGATTATTCCCATTTCTTCACTACTTTGCATCATTATTCTCAAATCATCCATATATAATGTGTGATTTGCTTTTGGGAATTTCTCTTCGATGATTTGAGAAATTAGAAAATATAAATAATAAAAATGGAAATATATTTTAAATATTTTTATGAAAACCAAAATGGAAATGCTATTCATGAGAATATAAAATAACAGAGAATATAATAAATAAATATCAAAGAATTAAAATGAAAATAAATATGAATATTTAATAATAAGAATAAAAGAAACAATACAAATAAAGATGAATTTATAAATAAAGAGAAATAAGAATGAATATAAAAATAGAAAGAATAAATATTGATTAAATGTTTAAATAAACATGTAATGCAACAAATAAAATAAAATTTAAGTATCACATTCAAAAACAACGAATAAATAAAATGGAATGAGCATTTTAAAAAATAATTGAAATTTAAAATACAAAGAAATAACAAAATTCATAACGAATATATTTAAATTGTAAATAATTATGAAATAAAATAATAACGATAATACATATATTTCATAATACATTAAATATAATATACAAAATACAAAAAGAAGAAATGAAAATGAATTAATAAAAGAATAGAAAAAGATAAAATGAAATACATAAATTATAGAATAAAACAATAATTCATCATAAATATTTCCAAAAGAAATAAATAAAGAATAAAATAAAAAGATGGTGAAAGAATAAAATTTAAATGAATAAAATTAACAACAAAAAATAATACAGATGAAAGAAATAATACAAAAAGAATAAATAAATAATGAAAAGAAACAGTAAATATAAACTATTCTTAAATAATATAATTTAATTCTAATTTAATTCCTAACCAAATAATTGTTTTTATGTATGAAATGGATTAGTCAAATTTGACTTATTTATTTGATAATTCTATTTTGTTACGCATTTTTATTTTTTGATATTTTATATTGGTATTACAATTTATTGAAACCTCAATTTTTATTAATTAAATCACTCATTCAAATATATAATTCAATAATTCTATATTAACTTAGTTAAATATGTTTTGTATAGTGCATATTTATGTTTTTTACAAATACTAATGCTAAATTTAATTTTATATATTGATTTTTAACGATGTTGTATGCTCAATGTTTATTTAATTTTTGGTTATTAGTCTCTTCATGTTATTTTTACTAAATAATTATATTAGTTATTACGCTTCTTTTAATTAAGGAATTTTTCGTTCAATGTATTTAATAAAATAATAAACTTCAATTTTTATTATATTTTTCATATACCAGTTTACTCTTCTTCAAGAAATATTAATTATTATTAAACATCAAAACTTTACAAAAAGTGATAAATTCATTTGATATTTTTGTTATAATAGTCATTTGTAATAATTTGTAATTCTATTGTATTGAACCAAAACATTTTTACCATTAGAAATAAAAAACAATTATTAAAGTTATTTTATTTTGACAAGGACAAGTCAATGTTATTTATTTTTTATCACCTGTTTTAATTTCTTTGAATATATTGTCCATTGAAGTGTTTTTATTCAAAATATTGTTTATAAAATCAAATAATATGTTAAAATTGAATTATTTATAAAAAAACATATAATATAAATACTATTCAAACTTTAAAAAGAGAAAGTATTTATGATAGAAAGAAATATTATGTTTTGAAAGAATATAAAGATATTATAAATCTAATTAAAGTTCTGATAAAATAAAGAGAGACATTCTTTTGTTTATATTCATATCATTCATTTACAAAGTATTTATTTATTATTATAAAAATCGATTTAGAAAATAGTTACTTCTCAAGTCTTTGTAAATAATTAGCATTCACAATAATATTTTAAATAAATCTTTATTTTAAAATAAAGAAATTATTTTATTATATTAAGCATTTATTCTTTTGTCACATTGAGAGTTGAAAGAATCATTATTTCATCTATAGATGTTTCTCATACCCCATTTTTAATGGATAATACTTTCTTTAAAATAAACAATTATATGTTTTTTATTTTGTGGTAAAACTTTATCTTATAACTCTTCAATAACCAAAACAAAATTATTGTTTGTATCTTTTTTAATTATTCTCTCAAACTTAGTGTTGTACTATACTCAACATTTAGAACAAAACTTAAAAGAAAAACTGACACTTATAATATTTTCTTTCTAGATAAACAGAATATTTCAATTACTAAAAAAAGACGTATAAATAATAAAAAAGCTATCTCTCAACTTCTATTACCAAATAAACTATTTAAAACTCTCTATTGCTGAGTTGTCAACCATTCTCTCATATTATCTATTTTATTCTTTTATAAAACATTCAATATTTTAAATTAAACAAAAAGGATTAGCCAAACTACTCAATAAAACTAATAAACTTTGATATTTATTTTTCACAGTTAAGGTTTGTTAAGTTGTGTTATTAATACAAAAACACATTCAGTTATTTAAAAATAGAAACTATTTTAGTGTGTGTCTCTTTTTCCTTTTTTTAAAATCCTTAAAATAAAACTGTCTCCTCTTCTTTTGTTCAACTAAGTATAAATTAAATTAAAACTATAATAAAACTAGAAGATATTTTGTTGTTCATAGAAGACAAGAAGATAAGAAAATTCAACAAATGAAAAGATACGTTTCATAATTATTCAGAATTGGCTCTCTTTCAGTTCAGAGCAAAGAAGAAGTTTTGGCTCTTTTGAAATATCTTATAATGAGATGAGATTAAATTAATTATAACAAATGGAAAGCCAAATAGAACGTAGTGTGAATATCATTTATGATAAATTTATTAGTAAGAAACATACAACTGGAAAGTATATATGTCCACATGAAGGTTGTGGGAAGTGTTATGATAGTGAAGAGTCTCTTCATAGACATATGAGCCGACATTCTACTGTTAAAGAACATGTCTGTGAGTTTTGTGGTAAAGCTTTCTTAAGAAAATCAGAGTGTGAAATTCATGTTAGAATTCATACAGGAGTTAAGCCATATTGTTGTAATATTTGTCAGAAACGTTTTGCTCGTGCTACTGATCTTAAGATTCATATGCTTTACCATTCTGATGAAAAGCCATTTCAATGTCCATTCCCAGGTTGTACTTTACGTTTTAAACGTAAAAATGATGCTAAAAAACACTTAAGAATACATGTCAAAAAAATTCATGGAAATGTTACAGAACTAATGTCTCCCCATCGTTCAGCTTTCAAAGCTGTTCCTAAACAATTAATTCGTCTTGAATCTTATGGAATAATGTATTATTGTAATTAAAAAGAGATATTTTGTTATAAACAACATAATTTATTTTTTATAGAAAAAGTACTTTTAAAATTCAGTTGCCAAAACAAAAATAAAGATGAGTTATGCCACACATCAAGAAAGGGATAATGTTATGAGACAACTCAAACAACAAAGAGAAAATTGTAGATGTTTTGAATGTGGGACTGCAAATCCTACCTGGGCATCTGTTACTTATGGAATTTTTCTTTGTATTCAATGTGCTGGACTTCATCGTGGATTAGGTGTTCATTTAACATTTGTACGATCAATTGATATGGACGAATGGAAGTACTCTGAATTAGAGATTATGAAGCAAGGTGGAAATGCAAAATTTGCAGCATACCTAAAACAAAATGGTGTTGACCTTCATTGTGGATTACAAGAGAAGTATAACTCTCCTTCTGCTAAAAAATACAAAGAAATGATGAAGTCTATTGGTGCACAAGCCAGTTCTCATACACCTCAATTCTCTCATATTCAAAATGAACCACGTCAATATTCTGTACAATCCACAACTGATAATGAAATACTTACTGACGAATGGGAAACTCTTGGTGGTGAAGAAGATGATTGCAGTAGAAGAGGTGGTAGAAAAAATGTTAATCAACAAGCAGTGTTTGAAGAGGACAGAGACATTTTTATTGATGAAACCCCAGAACACAATGACGAAGTAATAATTGATAGTGATAGAGTTTCAAGCCATTCATATTCAGCATACAACTCTAATCAAAATTCTAAAGAAGAGTCTTATTTAACCAGCGTTACAAATGCATTAGGGATAGAAGAATGTAGCATTGTATAAGAATGTTGAAGTTAAAGATTTCTTTTGATTTAAATCAATACAAAAAATAAATAAAAGAATTATTTCAAAGATCTTTCAATAAAAATTTTTTTTAAATCAAAAAGGAAAGAACTTAGAAACAATAAAAGTTTATGGATAGAGATAAACTCCTTCTAATGCTTTTAACTGAAATAAAGGAAATGAGAAATGAACTAAACGAACTAAGGGATTATGTTCATTCTAATTTACCAACTGGAAATATTCCTCGTCAAAATTATTCTCAGTCATCAAATCTTTCATCTAATCTAAATCTCCAAACTATTGGAGAAAATACTCTTGGACTCCTTCCGGATGTTACCGTTACACCACCAATGTCTCCAAGAAAAACACTAATTACAAAGAAAGTAGAACCTGTAAAAGTTCATCAATTATTTGAAAATAATATGGATTTTTTGCAAAATGTTGATGGTCCAGCTGAAACACCAACTCAACCAAGACCTGAAAACATAACAAATAAACAATATGAAAGTGTTATTGAAAGAGTATCTCAAAAAATCAACAAAACTATTAAAAGTTGTGTTTATGACTCTTCATTTGATGAGATTAAACCAAGTAAATTCTATGAAAAAACAAAATTATTAAATAATGTTATTATATGTGTTGAAACAACAAATGGAATATTTGGTAGTTTTCATTCAGTAATGCCAAAAGAGATTATGCAAGATATGATTAATGGAGATGAACAATTAATTATCTTTGAGGAATGTTTAAGTGACATTCAAATTTATCGACCTAAATTACCTAAAGAGGCAGTATGTTCATTTTTTGGTGATAGTTCAAAAAATCTTTTTGGAATTTTCTATGGTTATTGGCTGAAAGTAAACAAGACATATATTATTGACTCAATGATTTATGAAAATTACACTAATACTATTAATGCTTTCAAAACTAACTCAGGAGAATTCAAGAGAATTTCTGTTTGGGTTTGTGAATGACTTTCAAATCAAAACTATTTTAATTGAACATTAATTTAAATTAAAGTTGTCCATTTAGAGCGGCATCATCTTGGAAAGTGAATCCGGCAAATTCGTCTCCTTTTAATGCTACATTTTCTGATGGTGTCATTTTTTGAGCATCTTCATTAGTAAATTCTTCATCAATGTTAGATACGTCATCAGCTCCAGATACTTTTGGCTTCCATGGAACAGGAACTTTCTTTTGTAAGAGAAGATCCCAATCAATTCCAGCAAACCATTGATGGCCCTTAATCTGATCGTCTTTAATTCTTTGAGTAGGGTCTTTCTTAAGACAACAAGTTATAAAGTCTTGAGCATCAGATGATATTGATGGAAGGAACTCTGGTTCTTTATTTAATATATTTTGATAGGTTTCATTTTGATTACCATCATCATCTGCTGCAAATGGAGTATAACCTGAAAGCATTTCATAAACAACAACACCTAAACTCCACCAATCAACTTCAATACCATACCCTTTTGCAGTAAGGATTTCAGGAGCTAAATAGTCTGGTGTTCCACAAAAAGTAGATGTTTGATCATCTTCACTTGAAAGTTGTTTACTAAGACCAAAGTCAGTTAATTTAATGTTGCCAGAAGCATCTATTAAAATATTTTCTGGTTTAAGATCACGATAAACAATTCCTAAAGAATGAAGATGTATTAATGCTAAACATAATTCAGAGGTATAAAATTTTGTTTGTTCTTCATTAATACATTCTTCTAAATCTAAACGATGGAATAATTCTCCACCATTAATAAATTCCATAACCATATATAGTTTCTCTGGGGTTTGGAAAGCATAATACAATTGAACTATGAATGGGTGATTAACATGTTGTAAAATTTTCTTTTCATCATTGGTATGTTTTTGTTGTTTAGTTTTCATTACTTTGGACTTATCAAGAATTTTCATAGCAAAAATCTTTCCATCATCCTTCTTCTTCACTTGAAGTACCTTTCCAAAACTACCTCTTCCAACAACCTTTACTAATGAAAAATCATCAAATCCAATCTTCTTTCCTGTTTGACTGTACAGTTGGTCATACTCTTGGGCTAGTAGGTTAATTTATTTTTTATAGAACTTCTATTTTGATAAAAGTAAACAAACTAGACATTGTTCAATTGTGGATCTTAGTTCTTCTCTTTTTTTTTTTCTCTTTTTTTTCTTTTTCTCTTCATATCATCCCGTTTTTTTTCTTATTTTCAACCCAATCTTTTTCTTTGATTTATTTTTGGAATTATCTAAATGTATTTCCTTGCTTTTTAAATTCTAAGATCTAATATTGAAATGTAACTTTTCTATTTAATGTTGTGTTATTTACACGAAACCTATGAAAACGAAAGCGACTCAACATGAAAAAAGTATAACGAAAAATGGCTTTTCTACAGAAATAAAAATTTATGATTGATGTTTTTCAAATTGAGTCATTTGTCTTGTGGCATAATCATTGGATGATTTTTACTCCATGACTGCCCAAAACTCTTATGCATATCTTTTCCAAATGGTGAAGAATATGATCCATCACTCCCTTTCCAACTTGATCCATTCATGCTTTGTGCTTGTTGAACTATTTGTCTTCCATTATATGTTTCAGTTTGATGTTCAGGTCTTCTTTTCTTAGACCGTTCACGTTGTTTTTCATTACGTTTTTTCCTATTTTCAACTTCCTCCCATAAAAGAACTGGAGGGGTCATTGGTTGTAAGGCAAATGGGTTTGCATTTAAGATATTTAAAACAATACCTTTTTCTAGAGCAGCAATAAACACTTGATAATAAACTTGTGTAGTGTATGTTTGATATTTGAATTTAGATGGCATAATTGATGGTGGGCAAACGATTTTTAAAGCATCATCTGCAGACAAAGCACTATCTCCTGGATAATTTCTACAAGGTTCAGGAAGATGAGGAGGTTGATAATTTGGGTGAAGTGGTTTATTCAATAAGAAAGGGTGTTGCATAGCTTGTGTAGGAGTTAGTCGAAGATCAGGATCCCAACATAAAGTTCTTTGTAAGAAATCAAGATAAGTTTTTCTAGCTAATTTTAGTGTTTGTGGATTTTTTATTACTTTACTTAATCGTTCAGTGAAATTTTCTAAGTCTGTATAGTGATGATACTGTCTATTTGGTTCAAGACGAACATTATTTTCCATTTCATATTCATCACGTGATTTAAAAACCCAACCATTCATTTCTAATTTAAAAAATTTTCTTGTTTTTGTCCCTTGGTCTAAGACTTTTTTTGGTGGCATACCTATCATCTTGATAATTCTCTCTAGTTGATTATATTCAGAACTTCCAGGAAAAATTGGAATCCCAAGAATTAATTCAGCTGCAATACACCCAAATGACCACATATCTATTGCCGTTGTATATTTAATACCTAAAAGAACTTCAGGTGATCGATAATGTCTTGACTGAATATAAGTATATAATGTGCTATTCTCAAAACATGAGGAACCAAAATCAATTAATCTAATATTACTAGTATTATCTACAAGTAAAATATTTTCTGGTTTTAAGTCACAATGAGCAATATTATTTTTATATAATATATCTAAACTCTCAACTAACTGTTTTAATATATTAACAGTTAATCGAAGATTTAATCCATTATATTGTTTTTGTTTAATTAATTCATATAAATTCATTCCAAGTAATTCAGTAACAATACAAACATGATTATAAAAAACAAAATGGTCATACATTCGAAGTGTATGATATTTACAATCTGGATCAAAATGTTTATTTAATAAATGTAATACAGCAATTTCTAACATAGCCTGTCTCATATATGATGCTTTATTTTTTAATACTTTTATAGCAACTTCTTTATTATTTTGTTCATCATGAGCTTTTACAACTTGTCCAAATGCTCCATTACCCAATAATGAAATAATACGATATCTTGAATTAATTAATTTTCCGGTAGTTTGTCTATAATAATAAACTTCTTTTTTAATTATTTTTATATAAAAATAAAGATAGCAAACGTTGGATCAACACCAGTTCCTAATAATTGTTCTGTAGAAAGAATTAAATCATTATTTTCATTATCTCTGTTCATATTTCCTGTTGGTGTTGAAGGAGAAGTAATTGGTCTACTGAAAAATGAAGTAAAATCCAATTTATCATTACATTTTCTTAATACGTCAATCATATTTACAGTTGATTGTAATACAAATCTTTCATCATTTGATTCTTCATCTTCAATTGACATTTGATCAGATGTATAATATTGAGTAAAATTAACAAAAGTGAATGGAGAAGTTTGTTTGAAAATAATGAAGTTCTTTCTTCTATGACTCATCCAATAAATAATTAATAGATCTAATAAAATTTCAGTTTTGTTTTTCTTTGATTTTTTTAAAAAAGATAAAGAAGAACTATAAAACTTATCATGGCAACAAAAGTAGCTTTTACATCAATTAAGACTGTTTTTCCTGGAGACACATTTGAGTATGTTCAAGGAGCAAGATTTGGTGATGGAATAATAAAACGGAATGGTGTTCCTACAGTTTCCAGAGCAGGAATATTAAAGTACCAACAACAAACGAAGTATTATCATGTATTTAGTGATTTAAAAAAAGTTTGAAAATCAAATTTTATTTAAAAGGGAAAAAACCCTTTAAAAATTCAATAATTTTGATATAATAAAAATAAATTAATAAATTAGTATCATCCATCAGTTGAAGATGTTTGTGTTGGTAAAATAGTTAAACGAGTTAAAGATAAATATCTTGTTGATATTGGTTCTTATTGTTATGCTGAACTTGATTTTCTTGCCTTTGAAAATGCTACAAAAAAGAGTAAACCAAATTTATTAGATGGTGATTATGTTTATTGTCGTGTTGTTTCTAAAGAAAATGTTCCTCAAGTTGTTTGTGTTTCACAAAGAAAAATGGAAGATGGTTTTGGTGAATTACAAGGAGGATGGGCATTCTCCGTACCTCAATCAATGTGTCGTAGAATAATGGGTGATGGATGTTGTGTTTTAACATGTATTGGAGAATATACACCATTTGAAATTGCAGTTGGAATAAATGGAATGGTATGGGTACGAACTCCAAATGTATTAAATGATGTAATAGTAGAAAGTTGTATTGTTCAATGTCTTGGTGTAGTTGAAAAGAATGTTCCTGGAACAATCAAATTAGTTTGGGAAAGCTGGAAACCAGTATTAAATTAAATATTTTAAATTATATTTTTGTTAAAGTTGAATAGAAAATAAATATAAAAAATATCTATGCTGTGATGACTGATAAAGGCTCTATACCTAGACAGAAGATAAACATAATTTTCTCTTGACATTGTTTTTATTAATTTTAATATATTTAAAATATTTTTATTTAACAATGTCCTCTTCTTCTTATATTTTTTTTTTTCTTTAATATTTATTTCTTTTGTTAAAAAATAAATTATGGTTTTTTATTCTTTTTTAATAGATAAATTTATTAATTTTAATTTATTAAATATTAATAACACTAATTGCTTTTGTTAATTTATTAAATTAATTCTTCTTTGATTTCTCCAATTAAATTTTCAATAAATGCAGTATCCATAATTTCAAATTTCTTCTTTTCTACTGTAACTAACGCTACTTCTACATTCTTAGAATTTAATTTTTCTTCCATTACTTGTTTTAATGTTGATAATGCAAGTATTTCTGCTTCTCTTAATGTCATCGATTTATTATATTTTTCATGTAAAATTGATTGTGCAGCTTCTGTTCCTGCTCCTGTGGCTTTGGCATAAAATTCAATAAACATTCCACTTGGATCAGTTTGGAAAAGTCTTGGACCAGTTTCATCAACACCTGCAATTAATAATGCAACACCAAATGGTCTACTCATGACTTTTTTCTTTCTTGATCCTTCTCCAAATCTTAAAGAAAGATCTGAAATGGCTTGAGCAACAACTTCTACATTTATTGGTTCATCATACATAAATCTATGATTTTGTGCTTCAAGTCTAGCATTGTCAATTAATGTACGTGCATCAGCAGTTAGTCCACTAACAGCTGCTCCAATATGATCATCAATTTCAATAATTTTTTCAATACTACTTCCAAGCATTAATGGTGATGAAATTCGTTTTTCTACAGCAAGGACAACACCTTCTTTTGTTTGAATACCAATAACGGTTGATCCTAATTTCATTGCTTCTGTAGCATACTCAACTTGGAACAATCTTCCTTCAGATGAAAAGGTATTAACACCATGATCGTTTTCATTTTTAGTCATAAACATTGTTAGTATTGAATAGTCTGTTTTCTTTTCAAGTTTTCTTTCTTTTTTTTTTACTTGAAGTTTTTATTTTTCTTGATTTTATTAATCTTTTTTTTGTTTTTTCATAATAAAACATTTTGTTTTTTATTTTAATTATAAATAGCGAATGGTGATAAATTTTATAAAAGAAAAATATTAATAATAAAACTACTAGAAAAAAATAATAAAAAAATAAATAACTGAAAATTAGTATTGGTACAACGAAATGGTACTTTCACAACTTGGGTCAAGTCTTGTGACAGCATTACGTAAAATGACTTCATCTACTGTTGTAGATGAAGAAGTTATTAATACGTTATTAAAAGAGATTGAAACGTCATTATTAGGGGAAGATGTCAATCCAATCTTTATTAGACAAATGGTAAATAACATAAAAAAGAAAATTAATTCAGAAGATATTCCTGATGGAATTGACAAAAGAAAGTTAATAAAAGATTCTGTTTTTGAAGAACTTATCAATTTAGTTGATCCAAAAACTGAAGCATTTAAACCCAAGAAAGGAAAAACATGTGTATTAATGATGGTTGGTTTACAAGGAGCAGGTAAAACTACTACTATTACAAAACTTGCGTTGTATTATAAAAATCGAGGATATAAACCAGCTGTTGTTGGAGCAGATACATTTAGAGCAGGAGCATATGAACAATTACAAATGAATGCTAAACGAGCAGGAGTACCATTTTTTGGAATAAAAGAAGAAAGTGATCCAGTAAAAGTTGCTAGTGAAGGAGTTCGTACCTTTAGAAAGGAAAAAAATGATATAATTCTTGTTGATACATCAGGTAGACATAAACAAGATAAAGAGTTATTTAAAGAAATGCAAAGTGTTCGTGATGCAATTAAACCAGATTCAATTATTTTTGTAATGGATGGAGCTATTGGACAAGCAGCATTTGGACAAGCAAAAGCATTTAAAGATGCAGTTGAAGTAGGAAGTGTTATTATAACAAAATTAGATGGACATTCAAATGGAGGAGGAGCATTAAGTGCTGTAGCAGCAACAAAAAGTCCAATTATATTTATTGGAACAGGAGAAAAAGTCAATGAAATAGAAGAATTTGATGCAGAAAGTTTTGTAAGAAAATTACTTGGAATGGGAGATTTAAAAGGAATAGCAAAATTAGCTAAAGACTTTGCAGAGAATGCTGAATATAAAACTATGGTAAAACATCTTCAAGAAGGTACATTAACAGTAAGAGATTGGAAAGAACAATTATCAAATTTACAAAAAATGGGACAATTAGGAAATATAATGCAAATGATTGGATTAAATCATCCAATGTTTCAAGGAGGAAATATTGAAAAAAAGTTTAAAGTCTTTATGGTTATTTTAGATTCTATGACAGATAGAGAATTAGATGGATCAGCTAAAACAATGTTAAATGATGAAAGTAGAATTAGAAGACTTGCACGAGGAAGTGGTAGAGATATAAGAGAAGTTAATGAACTTTTTGAACAAATTAAATTATTCCAACAATGTATTGATAGATTACCTAAAGCTATGAGAGCACAATTAGGAAATTGTAATGCACAACCTAATGAAGCAGCTATGATGCAACAAATGCAAAGAATGCTTCCTAAAGGTGTTAATCAAGCACAATTACAACAATTAATGAAACAAATGAATGCTGCAGGATTAGGAGGAACAGGAAAGAAAGGAAAGAAATAAACAAAATATAAAGTATTACTTTTTATTGAGAATTCAATTAACACAACTATTTGTTAGATGTTTATTTATTTTTTATTAAATTACAAAATAACTAAAAAAGAATAAACCAAATAATTATTTAATGGGAGCTTCACAAACACGAATAGAGTTTATTGACAATATTTATAAAATGAATAGACTTGATCCTCAAAAAGATAAATTAGTTTTGAAAAATTTATTAAATTATCAAAAATATATGAGAAGAGACTATAATTTTGAATTTAATCATTTAGCATCTTTATATTTCATTGATAAAAAGAAAGAAGGTTATTTTAATAGAGAAGATTTATTAGAATTTACTGGAATGTTTGTCCAATTTAAAATTAAGAATGAATATGATTATCTTAGAAAGTTTCAAGCATATGCTTCAACAGAATTTTGGAAAACTTTACAAGAATCCCAAGGTCAGTATCAAATTACTGAATGGATGTTAAGATTATTTAAAGAAAGTCGTGGTATTAAAATGTTTAGTGGATCAAAAGAAGTATTTTTTACTTCAGCTAATATTAAAGAAATATATCAAGTACTTCGTGTAGAAGATTTTAGTGGATCTACTGTTGATGAATTTATGAGACTCTTCCAAAAAGTTGCTGAAGATTCGGTTTGTTTTTATTATTTTATTATTTCTATTATACTATTTATTCTCTTACGTGTTTTAGGGTCAAATAGAATTAGGAGATTCTCAATTTGATGATGTAGTCCCAGCAATGGTTGTTGCAGAATTTTTTAGGTACTTCTTAGATGAATGCTATTCTTATTTACAAAATATCTTATCAACAACTTCCACCAAATTATAACGTTGGTTTATTGAAAACATTTTCAATATAATTTTGACAATTACATTTTCTTTTTTTTACTTTTGTTTTAATAACTTTTATATATAAATAATACTCATAAATAAAACAGAGTCTTTTCTTATCAAGAAATATTTACTGAAAGATTTTATCATGTCTTTGTCTATGTAAATTTGTTTCATTTTAACTTAATAAATTAGTATGTATTTTTTTTGTAATTATAATAGTTTATTGAATAAGAATAAAATGATAATAAGAGAGTAAATTGAGAAAGAATTAGATAATAGAATGATCAAAATATATTACTTATAAAAATACACATTGGACTATAAGAAAGTGTATATAAAAAAACAAAATACATTACAATAGAATAAGTCCATGTACTATTTTAACGAAAAAATACTGTATCTCCAATATACAGTAATTTTTTCATAGAATGGTATGATGAAAATGAACAAAAGAATAAAAACAAAATAATAGAGCACAAAAAAGAATAAATAAACAAATAATATTAATTTAACCAAAGGAATAAAGAGTCGAATGAAAGAACTACAGAGTGTTTATATTGAAAATATATCAATAAACAAAAAAAAGAGAAAAATAAAAAACTTAATAAAAAGGTCAGTTATTAGATATATCCACTATTGGATTTTCTTCATATTGAGAAGTGTTTATTTCAGTTTCTTCATTATGCTCTATTGGTGTAATAGAGTTCATTTCTAGCATGCTCGCATTAGATTGTTCTTCTTCTAATGTGCTGCCAGAATTGAATGTGTAAAACATTAAGTCTTTCATATTTTTGATTATTATTGTTCGTAGGATTTTGGAAAAGTCTAATTGTAATTTTAGTGTTTTTAATCTTCTTGCTGATTCTTTATGAATTAATCCATTTATAGATAATATTACAGGTATTATTTCTACATATATTAATTCTCTATTGTTTCTTAATTTCTCTTGTAAATCTTTGTATTTATTTATTTTATGAATATAATTTAATTCTAAATTATTATCTTGACATATAGCAACATCTATAATATATCATTTCTTTTCTTTCATATTTTGATAAAATATATCTTATCTTCTAGCATGGAAAGAATGGTCGCTAACCAATAAATCTTTATTGTAAGTTATTACTATTTCATCATTATTAATACATTTACGAGGAATATTAAAATCAATTGCATCAAATTCATTAAAGTTTGTAATTAATATGTGTTTATATATTTGTTTACAAACATAATCATGTTTTGATATTTGATTCTTTTTCATTACATCCTAACAGTATATGATTAATAGATGCTATTGTGTTATGACAATGTTTACAATATTTTAAAGCATCATTTTGGAGTATTTTTGCTTTAATACTTCATTTCATAGTTACTCCTTCTTGCATCTTTATTATTTGGAGGAATGCATTTCTTTTTATATTTAATGACCTCCATGTGGCTACTGTTAATTTCTTATCATTGAAAGTGCCATTTGCACATCTTATATATTCTCCACATTTCTTTTCTTTCCATTCTCTTAAATATCTATCATTTAATTCATTATTTACAAATTCAAATACTTTGTTTTCATTATATCATATTTTCTTTCATTTAATTCTATTACATTCATTAATTCATTAAAATTAATCTTCTTACCAAATACTTTCTTCATTCTTTTAATTATTCAATTTGGACTTTCTTTTATTGATTCTATCATTTCTCCTATTTCTGTGTTTGATATTCATGTTTTAAATATATTCTTATTAATTCAATACAACATTCATCTCTTGCTGACATTAATCCTATTCACAATTCATTTATTTTGACATATAGTCTACTTTTTGGGATATTTCTACTTTATAATTAGAGTTGTATTAACCACTTTCTTATTTGTTTATCTATCTTCTCCAATTCTCCTAGTTTCCATGGGACAATACTAAATCAATATCTTAATTTGGAGATTATATCATTATTAATCTTTCTTATTGTATTGAGAATGCTATATTTCATAGTATTAATGATGATAAAATAGAAGATATATCATTTAATATTCTTGTACAATATTTATTAATATTTACTTTATCTCATATTTCAGTCATAAGATATTTATAAGGATTATCATTAGTTACTCTTGGTAATTCAGCTAATTCACCATTTATTTGACTATTAATATTAGTCATTATCAAACTATTTTCTACATTAATTTTTAATCATATCCAATTAAATATTTCTTTAGTTAATTTGTGTGCTTTTTCCATTTCATCGAGGCTATTAGTCATTATCTTTAAATTGTCAATATATAATATATAATTTAGCTGGACTTGTTTTTCTTCTCCATTCATTTTAATATTTAATTTGATTATTTGTTTATCTAATTGTTTAGATAGTATATCAATGGATAATACAAATAAGAGTGGAGATAAACTATCACAATGTATTATTCATATTTCTACATTAATCATACCCACTCTTTCTTGATTATAATATAAATTAAGTTGTGTATTATTTAATATGTACAATATACTATTAATTACTGATAGTGAGATGTTAAATTAAATTAAGCATTGTTTAATTCATTGTTTATTAATACTATCATATGCTTTGGAGATGTCATAATATGTTTCTACCCACTTCCATCTATTATTTATTAATAATTGATTGATTATAGTGTTATATAATAATCATTCATTTGATGAATATGTATATTTTTACAACCAATTTGATTTAATGAGAGTTGTTTTTCAATTTGACTTTGCATTAATTTGCTTTCTATTTTCATCTTTAATATTGATGGATATATACTTTTAACAGACAATTTAGGCAAGTTATTGGTCTGTAATTCTATATGTCTAATTTATCTCATTTCTTATATATTAATATTGTTCTTCCTTGAATAAAGTGAGGAGGTATTTCATTAGGATTATTTAACCATTCATTAAATAATTTTATTAAATATTTCATTGGTTATTTTAATTATTTAATCAAAAATCATTATATTTTATCAACATCGCGTGCCTTCCAGTTAACAATAAATTTAATATCACAATCCAGTTCATTTGGAGTGATTATACATATTCTATTATTAATTCTACTTTCAATTAATATTTCATATAAATTAATATTCAGGAAATCTATATTAGTGTTAGTTTCATCAATTCATTTCAAGAAATTGATATTAGAGATATTATCTGGATATTCATCTTATTTAGATTTATTTAAATATTGCATTTTTCCATATTTCATCATTTTATATTTCCATCTTATTCTTTTCAAATTATTCTTTCTTGCTTCTATTTCTTTTCTTTTCATATTTCTGAGGTATTTATAATAGTTTATTTGTTTATTTGGTTTTATTTTAATATGGTATATATCATATTTCTTAATATAATATTATTATTTTTAATTTCATATATTGTTTATTATTGAGTAAATCTCTCAATCTACATATTTTTGATTGTAATATTCTTTCAACTTCTTTCTTGTTTATTTTTATTAATTATGTTAATAGTGGAAGCTACTGATTTATTAAAGTAGTAGGAATCATTTAGTGTATTTATTAATATTTCATTTTTATTAATAATATTAATTATTTGATGCACTTTCTTATTATTATAATAGTTAATAAATTGTACATCTTCTTGTTCTTTCATTTCTTCTTCTTTAAATATTTTCATTACCTCCTCTTCTTCTATTTCTTCTTTCTTGTTCATTCTAGTTATTAATTCTTTTAATTCATTATCTTTCTATTGATGTTTTATTATTTATTCATCAATTATTATGTTTATTTCTCTTTTATTTTAAATGTCTTCTTTATTATTTCTTTATATTCATTAATATCATTTATTTTAATTCCAAATTCTTGTATTAATCTTTCTATTAACTCTTATTTTAGTTATCCTCTTAATTTTCTTTCAAATAATTTCAAAACAAAACATTTATAAAATGTTAAAATTTCTTCTTTTCTATCTATTTGCTTCATTTTTTGATCATCCAATTCAAATGTGGTGATCCTCTTATGCTGAATATCTATTTCTTCATTGAGATTATGAATTAACTTTCTTTTTTGGAAGATCATCTTCGCTTGATGATATTTCATCAGCTACTACCACATTGGGGGAGAGGTCATTTACTATTTGTGTTTCTGATGAGTCTGTTATATTGTAAGTTACCTCATCTTTCTTCTTTTCTTCTTGTGTATTTTTATTTTCTAATTTAGATAATTTATCTTTCAGGAAGAGTAATTGTTGTGTTAAATTATTTACATCAAATATTTTCCTTTCAGATTCAGCATGTAATTTGAATATTTTTTATCACACTCGTGTTTTTGTGCTTATCTCATTCTCATGCTTCTTCTTTAATGCCATAATATCTTTTGTTAGTTTATTAATGGTTTGGTCTTTTACTTTTACTTTTATTTGTATTTCCTTTTTCTTTTCTTCTTTTTCTTTTATATTCTCCTCCATTCTTTCTATTTCTTCTACTCGTTCTTCCTTTTCATCACTTTCTCCTCTTCATCAATCATCTTTTTCTTTATTAAACTCTTTATCATTTTTTTAATACTCAATACATAGTTATTATATGTTTTATTATCATTTATTTCTATTTGATTGAATTGTTTATCATCTTCTTCCATCGTCATACTAATAGTCTCTTCTTCCATTCTGATTATTTTTGTTTTTTCTCGTGCAAGAAAATACCATTTTCTCCATATTGTTGATGATGTATATTCTTTAATCTCGGTTTTATTTACTTCTTCTACTTCTTGCGGTGTAAATACTTTAATTTCTTCTTCAATGAGTCTTTTCCAATTTTCTTGGTTTGTATTTCAATCATTTCATTTCTTTTTGTTTTTGTTTTGTTTCTAATTTTGATAGTATTTATATATTCTTTGTGTGGTATTATGATATTTGTTTCTATTATGATAATATTGTTTATTTCTATTGAAATTGTTGTTAAAATGATTATGATGCTTATGAGTGAAATGAACCATATCATCAATGTTGTTGTAGTTATGGTTATAATTGTTATTGTAATGATTAGTGTAATTATTCATGTATATCTGTCTATACAGATAATATCTATTTTCACTCATTCTTCTATCATTTATATTTCTTGGTTGGTGTGATTTTCTTCTTTGACCATTCGTTTTTATATATTTTTGTAGTGTCTCCTGCAGTGCATCTTTTTGTTTGTTTGATGTTGTTGAAATAACAAATAAAGAAAAGAAATAAGAAAGAATGTTTGTTTGTTGTATTTTCAAATTAATAAATATTAAATATTAATAAATTAATGAAATACATATTAATGAGAATAATTCAGTTTAAATAAAATGAAATAAACGAATGATAAATAATTAATATTTCATTGAATAAAATATTATTTATCTTTCGTATTTCATATATTAATTATTTCATTTATTATTCATTCTATTTAAATTATTGTTTATTTAAATTATAAATAATCATATTTTATATTAAATTATTCAAAATAAATTTAAATAAAAATTCATTTAATTTATTTACTATTTTTAATATTTCATCAAATATACAGTAGAAATACAGTCATTATCTTTCTAATGATGTTTTACATTATACTTATTTAGTAACTTTTTAATTGTTTCTTCTTTATGATGAGTAGTACTGATAAAATATTTTCTAGTTTCTTCTTAGTCAATAAATTCAATATTTTCTTTTACAGACATAAATATTTTGGTAATTTTGTTTTCTATTTATTTCATTTCCTGTTCTTATTCTTGTTGATTTTTTTTTTTAGAAAGAATAAATTATTTAATTTCAGTTCTTTCAATTTCCAAATCACAATAATTAATTTTTCTATATATTTCATTCTTATATTTCTTTATTTTTATTTATTTGATTATTCCTTTCTTGTTTAATGTTTTGTTCTTTTTCTTCAGTAATACTATGATAATCAATATCTCTTTTTCATCTTCTTCTACATTAATTAGTGTCAATGATCTTATCATTGTCATCATCATTACAATTCCATTTTAGCTTTTTGTATTATAATAACAAGATTAACTTTTTGATTCATTAAATTACATTGGAAATGAATATTTTTCAGTTATTCCATTATTTTTGTTGATATTTATCTACTTTTGTTTTCTTCTTTTCTTCATGAACTTCTTTATGGATATGGCAACAACATTTAATCAACACGATACAAACATGTCTCTAAATGTATAATATTGGAAAAAACATTCTATATCATTTTATTCATTATTTTATTATTTTATGAAAACCTTGATTGAAATTCAAAACAATATTAATTATTTAAAATTCTTTTATTCTTTTTAATATAATCAACACTATTATTCTCACCTGAACAATAGGTTAAAAATTATTAAACCTTAATTTAATTTATTTAGTATAATCAACACTATTTATTCATATATATTCTTTTCGTTCTTCTGTGTCTTGTAACACAGATATAATAATAAATATATCTCGTTTATCACTTTCTCATTATATTCATTTTATTTATTTAGTTTCTGATTTTGCGGTATTATTTTCTTTTAAAACATTCTTCTTCATCTTGAATTTACAAAATGTAATTTTCAACCACTTGTATTTCAAAGGATAAGTAATTTAATTTATTTAATATTCATTGATTGTTATTAGTTGATAGTCATTTTTAATAACAATTAAACATGTCAATTATTTATCAATTTGAAAAATTGAAGTTATTTATTATTAAAAAACATTTAATTTTCATTTGAAATAAATAACTACAATTCTACATTTTTTAAATATTCCTCACATTATATTTTATTTAAATGAAAAACAACAAAATATTTTATCGAATGTTACATAAACATTATTGTTGTTTTTATTTAATTTTTACATAAAAATATATATTTTTGAAATAAAAGGAAATAGAAAATATTTAAAAATAAACGAATAAATTTATCGATAATTCAACATGACAGTTTGTTTTTGTTTATTAGTTTGAAATACAAACATCAGTTATGATTGAATAAAAATAATTAAATAATTTTACACATAATTTTTGAAATATATTTATTATTATAAATTTTAATTTCCATTAAACAATTAATTTATTTTTTATTTAGTCACAATGATTATATTTTTATTCATGGATTATTAATTAGAATGAATGATGATAATATTGTTAAATAATTAAAATAAAATAATTAAAATAAAATAATGAAATATAATTAAATTATTTATTTTATCTTCAATAAACAAAAAGAAATTATTAACACCATTGATTATTTCTTTTATTATGTTGTTATTTAATATAAATTTATTCATTTCATTTTCTTTTATTCCATGTGTGTTTATAATAATTATTTCTTTTCTTTTCTCTTTTCTCTTTTATTTCTTATTTTATTATCTTATTTTTCTTTATCATTTATTATCTTTATTAATTTAATTGGTTGAAGTGATGTTGATAAAACATGAAAATTCAAATCACAAACGATGAAATAATAAAAATAAAACAAAATTGAATTTTCTTCTCTTCAATTTTTTTTTCTTATTAAAAAAAAATGAAAAAATACTAAAAATAAAATAAACTAATTATAGAAAATAACAATATTATAATTTTATTATTATTATATTATTAATATTATTAAATATTTATTGTTATTGTAAAAATGATAAAAATAACATTTATTTAAAATAGAATGATGTTAAAATAATGATTGACTTGATGTGTTAATAACGTGGATTAACTATTTAAACATTCATATTTTGAACTTATAAACATTAAATTAAAATAAAATGAATAAGGTGTTTATTAAACAAATAGAAGAATTGACAGAAAAAAGAATATCAAATATATTATTTGATTCAGATAAAGATGATTGGAAAATTAATACATCAGTATTTGAAGAAAGAATATGGAATAAAGAACATATAATAATTATTATTGAAGATGAAGATGGAAATAAATTTGGAGGATATGTTAATTCTAAAATTGATAAAGTTGATGATTGGATATATGATTCAAAATCATTTGTATTTTCATTAGAATCAAATGGAAGAATGAAAGGAATGAAGAAATTTGATATTAAAGAACCACAATATGCATTTTATTTATATAACCAATCAGATGATTATTTGTTTGCTTTTGGATATGGAAGTGATATTGATGTTTATAAAGAAAATAATAAAACATATTCATATTGTGTTCAATGTTCATTTGAATATAAAGTAATATCAAATGCACTTTGTGGAAAATATCATTTCACACCAAAACGAATCATAGTAATTGAAATGAAATGATTCAATCTTGATTAATTGAAAATGAACTAAAAAAGAATAAAAACAAATCAATGAAGAATATGAACAGCCATTTCATTCATTGGCAGATGAATGAAATTGTGAAATAAAAATGGACATAATTCAATGTTGATTTATTTTATTTCATTTAATGAAATATTCACACCCAATGAGGGTGTTTTTAATAAATAAGAAAAGAAATAAGAATAAAATAGAAATAAAATGAATAAATAAACAATTTATTTGTATTATTTCATTGAATTAATTCATTATGAATCAAATGAATAAGATAATAGAAATAATAATAATAAACAAATAAAGAAATGATAAAATACATCAACATATTTATGTTATTATTTCTTATTCTTTATTCATTCTTATTTTCTATTTAATCAATAATAAACAAAACATAATAAGAAAGATAAATAAGAATAACACAACATAAAATAAATAATAATAATAAAATATACAAAAAACAAGAATAAACAAGAAATGACAAATGATAAAAGATGAACTAAATAAAATAACAACAAGAATAAATAAAATAGAATGAAATGGAAATAAATAGAATAAATTAAGTGATGTTTAGAAAAGAGGAAAAGAAAAAAAGAAGAAATGAATGATGATTATAAAAGATAAAAATAAAATAATAAATATAAAATCAAAACTAAAATAACATAATAATATAATAACAATATCATTGATTTTATCTTATTTTATTATTACTTTATTTATCTTCTTTCATTATTTTTATTCTTCTATTTTATTAAATGAAAATTAATGAGAAATGAATAATGAAAATAAGAAACAACACACAAACATCAATACAAAATCAAATAATGAAATATTAAATAATAATTGAATATGATGAAGTAATTTAATAAGAAATATAATAAATAATAATAGAAAGAATGAAATAAAATAATATGAAACAATAATAATAATAATAAGAAAATAAAAAGATATAAATGATATTAATAATAAATGAAATTATACATAATACTATAATAATAATGAAATATTCATTCAACAATAAATAAGAAATAAAGAAATGATAATTGAATGAGAATAATTAAAATGATGAAAATTAAACAAAAGAAATCAATTTAAATAAAAGAATAATGAATAGAAAATCAACACTGTCATTAATGAAAAACAAAAGAATAAAAGAAGAATAAATCATATTAAAATATAAAGAAATGATTATTCTCATATGAATAAAGAATAATAGAAAATAAATAATATCATTTATTTATCTTCTTTTTATTATTTCATCGTTTGTGATTTGAATTTTCATGTTTTATCAACATCACTTCAACCAATTAAATTAATAAAGATAATAAATGATAAAGAAAAATAAGATAATAAAATAAGAAATAAAAGAGAAAAGAGAAAAGAAAAGAAATAATTATTATAAACACACATGGAATAAAAGAAAATGAAATGAATAAATTTATATTAAATAACAACATAATAAAAGAAATAATCAATGGTGTTAATAATTTCTTTTTGTTTATTGAAGATAAAATAAATAATTTAATTATATTTCATTATTTTATTTTAATTATTTTATTTTAATTATTTAACAATATTATCATCATTCATTCTAATTAATAATCCATGAATAAGAATATAATCA